>NC_080549.1:29601769-29725410 GCF_028640845.1 Ahaetulla prasina | reverse complement strand
GAAGGTGGAAGCTTTCCTGAGCTCCCTCCTCCTTCCTCCCAAAGGGGCTGAGAGGCAGCCTTCATTTCTCCACCTCTTTTCACTCGGTTTCTAACCATCTGGACCTTTGAGACCCATGATGCTATTTCTCCAGTTGTTGACTTTGATGTAAACATCAGATTGAAGCCACAAGCAAAGGGTCTTGTATGAGAAAAGGATAAATTCCTTGGGTCAAACTCTCTGGGAACAAGTTTGGGGACAGGTAGAGGCTCTGCTCTTGATTGTACCTTTCTCTCCTGACCAGATGAAACTGTGTCGTTCCCTATTGATGTCAGGAAAGCCACGGGCACTTCTCAGAGTCTTTGCGTTTTCCCAACTGTTCCTGTTTTTTGTGTTAGAAACAGGAAGCGGATTGATTCACCCCATGAGTTATGGACCTCTTCTTCTGCTTCTGATGCTGCTGGTGTCCCAGCCGGTCTCTGGGAAGATTGGAATGAAATGCCCGCTGAGTTTGGAGCACCAGGATGGGAAACAACCATGGAGCTATTACAGGCCAGATGACCATCTCATTGGCATAGTCATAACGGAAAAAATAGTACCAGATATCACGTTTCCTTTCCACAGTGCTCCTTCTCTCCAGTCTCATTCGTAAGTCATTCAGGGTGAAGGAGTGGCATTTCCCCCTTTTCCTCATTCTAATGCTCTCCTTCTTTTCTTCTTATTTCACTTTTGTACCACATGAGCTGCCTGAATGATTTCAATTTCCATGGCTTCTGTTGTGACCCAGGTTCCTGGACCCGGACTCCTGGACTCGGATGATTCAGAAAGTGAGGGAGAAGACCTGGCAAGCCCTGCTTCTCTTGAGCTCTTTCCCTCCCTGGCACCCACTCAAAGGGAGGAGGAGGGGCCGGCAAGGCCTGATTCCCTGGAGCCTTCTTCTGATTTGGCAACGCCCCAAGAACAGTTTTGGAGTGATGCAAGACTGCGCAGGCGTGACCGGCGCGCGCAGCAGAAGCAGCGTTGGGATAAAGCCAAGTCATAATTGTCATGCAGTGACATCTGCAGAGACTATAAATAGGAGGCGGGACTTCCTGGTTTTTTGTCTTGGACAAAGCAATGAATTTGCGCGGGCAAACTGTATCAATGGAGGGAAGAATATATTCGTGAGTAATTCTGGCCTTATCTGTAATTTCCTTGTTATCTCCAGAAACTTGGCAGGCCCATGGGTAGACGTGGCCAGGACATTTATATATATGTAAATAAATCAGAAAAGGAGGCCTCTGACTGACTCTTTGCTGGGAGTATTGGGGGAAGGGAAACAGAACATTTTGTCCAAGACCCCGACTAAAACCTCTTCCACCAAAGATGGACCAGCAGCAGGTACAACAGCAGTTACAGCAGCTACAAGCGGCTAATCAACAGCTCCAGCAGCAAGTGGCTCACTTGGCAGGCCAACTTGCTGCTGGGAATGTGCCTGCAGCCCCCCGCCTCCCGTCCTCCCACTCCTCCTCCTCGTCGCAAGTGCCCGATAACCGTGCCGGATAAGTTTTCTGGGCAGTCTGAGATGTTCCCGACCTTCTTGGGACAGTGCCAGCTCTACATGGCTATGCGGCCAGAGGATTTCCCAGACGACCGGGCTAAGGTGGCCTTCGTGATTAACCTTCTTTCTGGCTCGGCTGCTCGATGGGCCACGCCCCTCTTGCTCCAGGACAGCCCCCTGCTGGCGGACCAACAGCGTTTTTGGCAGCACCTGCGCACCATGTACGAGGACCCCGTTCGAATGCTGACGGCAACCAGGCGCCTTAAGGAACTCCGTCAAGGGAAACGCCCCCTGCAGGAGTACATCGCCGAATTTCGTCTTTTGTGCCAGGACTTTGACTGGAATGATGCAGCGCTGGTGGACGCGTTCCAGGAGGGACTCTCAGAGGAATTGCAAGACGAGCTGGCCCGGGTGGAGGCGCCGCGGACCCTCGACAACTTGGTGCCGCTTTGTCTCTGACTCGATGCCCGTCTGCAACGGCGACCGTCCCGTCGCACCCCCCGGGACCCGCCATCGACATCTGCACCGCCACTTCCTGCACCACCAGCACCCCGGGTCGCCCCATGTTTTGTAACCGCTGCGGAAGAGCCCATGGAGTTGGGAGCGGCCAGACCTCGCCTGACAGCCCAGGAGCGGAACCGGAGGCGCCAAGGGGGATTGTGTCTGTACTGTGGAGAGCCCGGCCATTTCGCCGCTTCTTGCCCCAGAAAGCGAAGTGGGGCACGCACGCCGGTCCCCGAATCACAGCGTGACCAATCGGGAAACGGAGCAGGCCCGACCTCGGGGAAACCCTAGGTCGGGCACGTACTAAGCCCCCACTGGACATTGTGAAAGTAGACTCTGGGCCCCCTCAGCATCT
This sequence comes from Ahaetulla prasina, assembly GCF_028640845.1. NCBI lineage: Eukaryota > Metazoa > Chordata > Lepidosauria > Squamata > Colubridae > Ahaetulla > Ahaetulla prasina. Next base: position 29,723,032 of record NC_080549.1, on the reverse strand, counting down.
GATTCTGGACACACGGATATGGTTGGGGAACCAGTCGAACGGGCTCCAGGCGCATGCGCTGGTGGACTCAGGGGCCACAACAAACTTTATGGACCAGGCCTTTGTGACCCAGTTTGCGGTCCCCGTGGTTCCGGTGGACCCTCCGATGCGGGTAGAGACAATTGATGGACGAGAACTGGTGTCCGGCCCCATTAAATTCGCCACCCAGCCTTTGCGCCTGGCTATTGGGGACCATGAGGAGGCGATCCAGTATTATGTCACAGCGGACCTTCATTTTCCCTTGGTCCTTGGGATGGCCTGGCTTCGGACCCACGATCCTCAGGTGGCCTGGTCGCGGAACGCCATCTCTTTCCCGAGTCTGCAGTGCGTCGACCACATCCGCCACACCTGTGCCGGCCAGAACGTCCCCACCGCTGCCATCACCTTGCCTCCTGAGCTGACGGACTTCGCTGACGTGTTCAGCGAGAAGGAGGCGGACCGACTACCCCGCGCCGGCCCCTCGATTGCCCCGTGGACCTTCTGCCCAATGCACCACTGCCTGTGGGACGCCTGTATTCCATGTCGGAGCCCGAGTTGGCCGCCCTCAGGGACTTCCTGGACAAAAATCTGGCCCGAGGGTTCATCCGGCCTTCAAAGTCCCCTCTCTCGGCCCCGGTCCTCTTCATGAAGAAGAAGACAGGGGACTTGCGCCTGTGCTGTGATTACCGCCGGCTAAACGCCATTATGGTTCGGAATCGATACCCCCTGCCACTCATCCCGGAGCTACTGGAGAGGTTGCGGGAGGCCACGATCTTCACCAAGCTCGATCTCCGGGGGGCCTACAACCTGGTGCGGATGCGAGAAGGAGACGAATGGAAGACGGCATTCGGCACCCAATACGGACACTACGAATACACAGTCATGCCATTTGGGTTGACCAACGCTCCCGCCGTTTTCCAGCACTTCATGAACGACGTGTTCTGAGACATGTTGGATCGGTTCGTGGTTATCTACATCCTGATTTACTCCCGGTCCAGGGAAAGCCACCTTCGACACGTCGGTCTGGTTCTGCAACGCTTGCGGGAGCAACAACTCAATGCGAAGCTGGAGAAATGCATCTTCTTCCGGACTTCCATAGAATTCCTCGGGCATATCATCTCGCCCGAGGGCATAGCCATGGACCCATGCAAAGTAGAAGCTTTGTGTAGCTGGGAAGCCCCTCGTCGGGTGAAGGATGTTCAGTGCCTGCTGGGTTTCGCCAACTACTACCGGACCTTCATCCCGGGCTTCGCCACACTGACGGTTCCACTTACCCAGCTCCTCAGGAAGAAGGTTGCATTCCGGTGGGGTCCCCCGCAGCAAGAAGCATTCACAGCCCTCAAGAAAGCCTTTGTCACGGAACCCGTCCTGAGGCATCCCGACCCGCTCCGGCCTTTTGTGGTGGAAACGGACGCATCCAATGTGGCTCTGGGAGCGGTGCTGCTACAGGCTCCGACAAATGGCGGCACACTTTTTCCCTGCGCTTACTACTCCCGGAAACTCAATCCTTCCGAGCGCAACTACACCATCTGGGAAAAAGAGTTGCTGGCTATCAAGGCTGCATTCGAGGCTTGGCGACACCATCTGGAGGGGGCCCGACATCAGGTGGAGGTCCGAATGGACCATCGGAATCTCGAGCACCTCACCACAGCTCGGAAGTTGAACCAGCGGCAGATCCGGTGGTCATTGTTTTTTGCCCGGTTCAACTTCCGCGTGACCTACATTCCCAGCGGTCACAACCGGAGGGCGGATGCCCTGTCCCGCAAGCCAGAGTACCTCTGCGCCAAGGACCCCCTTCCTCCATAGACAGTGCTGCCGGCAGAAGCCTTGGCCGCAGCACGGGAGCCAGTGGACTTGCGGGCCCAGGTGCGAGAGGCGCAGCGCCAGGACGCCTGGTCGCAGCAAAGGAGAGCGGAGGTGGGCCCCGCGTCTCCTTGGACCTTGGAGGAGGACTTACTCAAGTTTCGGGGGCGATTATATGTGCCCACACAGGACCACTCCGAGCCCTCGTCATGACCCAGTGCCACGACAACCCTGCAGCAGGACATTTTGGGTTCTTCAAGACCCTCCACCTGGTGACACGGACCTTTTGGTGGCCCCGAGTGCGGCATGATGTACGTGACATCCTGCATACCATGCCGGCAAGCCAAGGCCGCCACGGGGGCCCCTTCCGGGCTCCTCCAGCCCTTGCCGACACCCGACAGACCCTGGGGGGCGATCTCCATGGACTTCCTGACGGACCTGCCGCCGTCCTCTGGGTTCACCACGGTGCTGGTGGTGGTGGACATGCTCACCAAGATGACACACTTCATCCCATGCCCACAGCCGCAAAAACGGCCCGTCTCTTTCTGCAGCACATCTTCCGCCTCCATGGTCTACCGGACAGGGTGGTTTCGGACCGCGGAGTTCAGTTCACAGCTCACTTCTGGAAGAGCCTGATGGCCGCGTTGGAGGTGCAGGTGTGTCTGTCGTCATCGCACCATCCGGAGACTGACGGGGGTACAGAGAAGGTCATCGGTATACTGGAACAGTATCTCTGTTGCTTCATCAACCAGCAACAGGATAACTGGGCCGATTACCTGTCCCTGGCGGAGTTTGCTTTTAACAACTCTCAGCACACCTCTACTCAGATGACCCTGTTCTTTGCCAATGTGGGGTACCATCCGCGGCTCTTCCCTCTGGCACCACCGGACTCTCCTGTTCCCGAAACGCAGACCTTCCTGACGGAATTGCATGCAGTCCAACAGTTGGTACGTCAGCAGCTGAATCGGGCAAAGGAGGACTACAAACGGTCCGCCGACCGCTCCCGACGGGCAACGCCCCCGCTGGCAGTTGGAGACCGGGTGTGGCTCCCCACCAAACACCTCCCGTCCGACCGCCCGGTAAAGAAGTTGGACCACCGATTCATCGGCCCATTCCCTGTCGAGGCAGTCATCAACCTGGTAGCCTACCGACTGACCCTGCCACGATCCATGCGGATCCACCCCGTTTTTCACCGGTCCCTTCTGGTTGCTGAGGCCACACCGAGTCCCCTTCGGTGCCCAACAGCACCCGTCACTGTCACCGAGGACGGGTCGGAGGAATACGAAGTCCACAGCGTACGAGACTCCCGCTGGCTGAAGGGTCGTTTCCAATATTTGATCGCGTGGAAGGGATACGGGACTGATTTCTCCTGGGTAGATGCCTCCGACGTTCATGCCCCTGACCTGGTGCAGGCCTTCCATGAGCAGAACCCAGCCCGACCGCATCCCGATCGTCAGCCCCGGGGGAAGGGCCCTGCGGTGAGGGATAGTGTTGTGACCCAGGTTCCTGGACCCGGACTCCTGGACTCGGATGATTCAGAAAGTGAGGGAGAAGACCTGGCAAGCCCTGCTTCTCTTGAGCTCTTTCCCTCCCTGGCACCCACTCAAAGGGAGGAGGAGGGGCCGGCAAGGCCTGATTCCCTGGAGCCTTCTTCTGATTTGGCAACGCCCCAAGAACAGTTTTGGAGTGATGCAAGACTGCGCAGGCGTGACCGGCGCGCGCAGCAGAAGCAGCATTGGGATAAAGCCAAGTCATAATTGTCATGCAGTGACATCTGCAGAGACTATAAATAGGAGGCGGGACTTCCTGGTTTTTTGTCTTGGACAAAGCAATGAATTTGCGCGGGCAAACTGTATCAATGGAGGGAAGAATATATTCGTGAGTAATTCTGGCCTTATCTGTAATTTCCTTGTTATCTCCAGAAACTTGGCAGGCCCGTGGGTAGACGTGGCCAGGACATTTATATATATGTAAATAAATCAGAAAAGGAGGCCTCTGACTGACTCTTTGCTGGGAGTATTGGGGGAAGGGAAACAGAACAGCTTCCCTCTTTTGTCTTGTTTTGTGGAAGAGACTGAAATCCAAAGATGGGGTTGAAAAACCCCCGAAGGCAATCCAGATTATTTTCCTCTCCACGTTTACCCCTGAATTCATCACTTGAATTTATTTTGTTTAAAGGAGGGATTGAAACAGTTGTAGTTGCCTCTGCCCAGCCCAGTCCCATAAATCTATAACTGGTTATTGGTTTTGGATCAATATCGGCTTAAGACTCGGTAGGCTTGTGGAGGCAAAAAAGAATAAATTCTTTTAAAAAGTTACTTGTTACTAATAATAACATGAACATCTTTTACAGTAAGTTTTTTTATGGTTTTTCAAAAACCCTACGATTAATTTTCGCCATTCAAGTGGTCAACAAGAATTCCCAGCTCCTGCACAATCTCACACTGGGCTCCAACCTCCATGACAACTATTTGAACACTTTCCGCACTTCAGATGCCTTGATGGACATTCTCTCCACTGGAGAAGCCAACGTCCCCAACTACGGCTGTGGAAGGAACCTCCTGGCTCTTCTTGATGCAGCTAACAGGGGCATCTCCATCAAGATGTCAACATTAGCAGACACCTACAAAGTCCCCCAGGTTTGTGTGTGTTTTTCTCCCTCCGATAAAGTGAGGGGTGGGTATTAGTCCATTCCCTGCAGAAGAACAAGAAGGTTTTAAGTAGAGTAAAAAATTCCATCAAGTTGTATAATAATTAATCAATAAATTAATACTCTAATATGGGCAACAGTTTTGTTTTCTAATCTAAGAATGTCAAATTACATAATATATCAGTCAGGTAAACGACAGTTTTCCGACTTTATAGATGTTAGTGGAACATTTGACACTGAGAGCAGAGAAATATGATGGAGGAAATTGATTGCCCTCAAAACGGAGCTCAGCCTGTTAGCCCTGATCCAAGCTCTTGTTTGAGAGGGAGGTTTGGGCTCTATGGAGCCACAAGAAGAAGGATCTATGCTTACCAACAGGTAACACAGAAGGGGGCATATTTGAACCCTTGTTCTTCAGTCTAGATATTAATGAGTTACCAGGACCAAAGCAAGATTCTCACGTACATACCTAAAGTGCTAAATTATTTATTTGCTTAGCAGTTGGCAAAGGCATAATTAGCCAAGAGTCTACAATGTTAGTACATAACATTTGTTTCACTGCCAAAGAGTGCTAGTCCGTTCAGTTTGTGCCCATGAGCTTCTCCAGGGTGCACCACAGGCGGTGAACTAGCTCCGCACCAGAAAGCCGAGAGGGGTCCTGTGGCATCATACGGGCTTCTCTCACCACCCACCACCTCGCGGTTGGGTATCACATCCGAGCAAGTCCAGCTCTGGCAAGGGCCCAACCATCTGCACGAAACCCACCACATTTCCCACCAAAGAAAATTTATGTTGTTGGAATTTTGTGTCATGGATTGCACCAGTGAGGCTAAAACCAATTTCGTTGTATACGTGATGTACAATGACAATAAAGGCTACGCTGTACCAAAGAGATACCTACACTCTGTGCAGAATTATTAGGCAAGTGGCATTTTGGAGGATTAATTTTGTTATTGAACAACTACAGTGCTCTCGGTCAATCCAAAACGTTAATAAACCTCAAACCTGAACATTTAAGAAAGTCAAAGTGAGGTTTTGGCTTTCATAGGAGAGTATCTATGCATGCACAATTAGTGGGCAACTATTAGTGTGCAGAATTATTATGCAACTATATGAAAAATGAAAATTTGCCCATCTCCCTTGTTTATTTGTATCTGTTAAAGTGAGAATAATAAAAAAAACAACTAAAATGTTCAGATAAACACTTCTGAAAGTTCACAAATATATATGTGTGTGTGAGAGAGAGAGACCAATATAGCCACCCTTTCTTTTCAATAACAGTCATAATTGGTATAAGGCAAAGTGATGATAATCTGGTAAAACAAATAAAAGATCAAGGTCAACAGCATATAAAGAGATTATATAATGTATTGGTTGAAATTGATTCAGAAATGGAGTTGGTTAAAGATTGTATGGTAAAATGGGCACAAAATTTTCAACAACCTATAATGTTAGAAACATGGGAAAAAATTTGGGTGAGGAATGTAAAATTCATGCAAGCACAAAATTTAAGAGAAAATTTTTATAAAATGTTTTATAGATGGCATTTAGATCCTAAAAAACTGTCATGTATGTATCCAAATGTGAAAGCAAAATGTTGGAGATGTGATTGTGAGGATGCTACCTATTATCATATATGGTGGACTTGCAAAAAAGAAGCCTTTTGGATTAAAATATGGTGGATTATGCAGAACATTTTGAAAAAGAAGATCAAGTTTGTTCCACAGTTCTTTTTATTAGGAATAATCTCAGATTGCACTGTTATAGAGACAAAACTGATTCTGAATTTAATAACTGCTGCAAGATTATTGATTGCACAATATTGGAAGAAAGAAGACTTACCTACAATTGGAGAATGGATTAGTAAAGTATCAAATTTAGCAGAAATGGCAAAAATTTCTGCCTACTTGAAAGACTGTACACAAGAAAAATATATATTGGAATGGAGGAAGTGGATTGATTATATTCAAAATAAGTATCAGATTAAAATATCAATTAGTTTTTGAGTGAAGTTAGGAATTATTATGTATTAGTTTAAGAAAGAAGGAATTGATAGTGTGATGGTGTGAAATGGAATATGTTTTATGTTATATTTTAGATTATGTTTGTTAGTTACAATACCCTGTATTCTGTTCTGGGAAGTCTCGGGGAAGGAGGCGGAAGGGAAGACTATAAATTGATTGGTTGCCATTGTACAGGAATAATGGTAGAATTAAACAAGTTGGAATGGTGTAATGTCGGGACTGCTCGGCAAACACTCCCGAAGGAAAGGGTAAGGAAAGAGGAGTAAAGAAGGAAGAAAGTAGGTAGGTAGGTGGGTAGGGAGGAAAGAAGGAGGAGAAGAAAGGATAGGAGGAGGAGAAGAAGGAGAAGATAGAGGGTTAGAAAGGATGGTAGTGAGAAGTGGGAAAGAGGAGGGGAAGTAGGAAAGCGAGGAGAAGGTGGTGGGGGAAGTTTAAGAAGGATGAGAAGGGAAGAAAGGATTAAAGGGGGGAGTGGCAGTCGAGCAGCCCTGACTGAGTATAATTTGAGTATAGGACTGATTGTTGGATAAGTGATTGTATTGTACACTGGTCAAATTGTGGGAATTATTATGGAAAAATAAAAAATTTTTGCAAAAAAAAATAAAAAATAACAGTCATAATCCTTCTATTCACGGAGCCTGTCAGTTTCTTGATCTGTTGAGGATCCACTGTTTGTGCCGCAGCAACCACAGCCTCCCAGAGCCTCTTCAGAGGGTGAACTGTTTTCCTTCACCATAAATCTTCCCTTTAAGAAGGGCCCCCAAGTCCTCAGTAGGGTTTAGGTCAGGTGAGGAAGGGAGCCCTATCATTATCCTTGCATCTTTAAGGCCTCTTTGCTGGCTAGCCACGCAGTGGATACTTCGATGCCTGTGGTGGAACATTGCCCTGCATAAAAATCACGGTCTTCCTGAAAGATGCAGACTTTTTCCTGTACCACTGCTTGAAGAACGTGTCTTCTAAAAACTGGCAGTAGGTTTGGGAGTTGATTTTGAGTCCATCTTCAACCCGAAAAGGTCCAGCTAGCTCCTCTTTAATAACACCAGCCCATATCAATGCTCCACCTCCACTTTGCTGGCCTCTGAGTCGAAGTGGAGCTCTGTGCCCGTTACTGATCCAGCCACGGGCCCATCCACCTGGTCCATCAAGCCTCACTCTCATCAGCCCCTAAAGCCTTTGAAAAATCTGTCTTCAGGTATTCCTTGGCCCAGTTTCAGCTTCTGTCCCTTGTTCAGTGGTGGTTGGGTTTCCTTACCTTGGCCATGTCTCTGGGCACTGAACACCTTGTACTTCTGGCCACTCCAGACAGGTTGCAGCCCTGGAATATGAAAGGACTGGAGGATAATGGGTAGCTTCACGTTTGATTCTTCTCAAATCTTTGGCAGTTAATGTGCGTCTTTTTTTCTCAACACTTTTCTTGCAACCCTGTTGACTATTTGCAACAAAATGTTTGATGGTTCAGTGATCACACCCCAAAATCTTAGCAATTTCAAGAGCGCTGCATCCCTCTGAAAGACTTTTTACAATTGTTGACTTTTCAGTCTCACTTAAATCTCTTTTTTGGCCTGAGGAAAAGAAGCTGTCTAATAATTATGCACACTTTGATATAGGGTGTTGATCTCCTTAGGCCACACCCTCCTTCATTACACAAAAACACATCGCCTGATATGCTTATATCCACTAAGCGATCAGGTTTATATAGCTTGGAGGTGGAAAATATGCACACAAAGGATGACATGGTCAAAATACTCACTTGCCTAATAATTGTACACACTGTGTATTTCTCTACTAGTGTCACATTTTTTTCAAACTGCTAGGTGGGCAGAAAATGCTAAATATATGTTGGTTTAAATTGACAATGCAGTACCATTATCCTGTGGGTTAGATTGTGTAGACTCTTGAGAAAATTTGGCTCCTACTGACATAATAATTCTCTGATTATTGATAAATCAAAGTCAAACATTGGGGTCTCTGGAAAACAAATGATGAGCTTATATAGTAAATAACACCTTATCTAGAATTACTTTCCCCTGAGACTGAATCTTGGATATGCCATCATCAAAGGAGCCCACTTAGAGCAACGGCAGGATTGAATTTACTGCTTAAACTTAAAAAAAATCATAGCTATCCAGCTTTCTTCCCAATCTATATAATGCCAAAGTTACCCCCAGGCCCTTCAATTGAACTGAAGTTTGGGGCTTAATATCGACCTCTCCTGGAACAAACCCAATCAGGACACCTGAGGAGTATTTGGGGGGTGAATAAAAAGATTTAAGCTGCTGACTCAGAGCTGAATTGGGAATTTACACAATTTCATCTTTCTCTAAAATCAGGGAAAATACAGTCACGTGAAAAGGAAAGTGTTAAGTTCTGGAAGTAACGAGGCTGGAGACCAGGGTAGTGACAACAGCTCTTTAATATAGGGTGAACCCAGCAACAGGCTGGGGGAAAAACCTCTCCTTTTATACAGTTCTGCTGGAGGCTTCGTCCAATCAGCAACGTGCTGATTTCCCGCTCAAATATTTAAAGGTACAACTGTTAATACATAACACTCCTCCCCTCCCAGAAAACACTTTGTCTCTATTTACATATTTATTTACATGTTATTTTTCGACGTAGTCACGCAAATAACCTGGGCGTCTCCTAGTTCTTTCTGACCTGCGCGGTTCAGTTCTGGGTGGTGTTTTGAGCTGGTCGGAGGGGCTGTTTTCTCCTCCCAGCTCTTTCTCTGGGCCATCGGGCTCCGGATTATTGGCGACTTTTTTTCTTGGCCATCCGGCCTTGGATTAATTTTGGAATTTTCCTGCTGCTTCCTCGGGGACCTGATGGCGCCGCTGGAACTCTGGGACCTCAGCTAAGTCTTGCGCCTCCCGGTCATTGTCAGCTGTAGATTCAAAGTGGTATTGGTCATTACCTGTCTCTATTGGTTTGGTTTGGTCAGTTATTCGTTTCCTTAACTGATCTATGTGGCGCCGCCACACTCGGTTGTCTGGTAGCTCTACCACGTACGATTTTGGGCCTGTTATCTTTGTTACTTGTCGTGCGACCCAACTCGGGCCGTCCCCATAGTTTCGGCCCACACCGGTCGCCTATGCTCATTTCCCTTGTCTTTTCTAGTTCCCCCTTGTAACCCTCGGGTGTGTAATGGGGGTTCAAACGGTCAAGTGGGCACCGGAGTTTCCGTCCCATTAGCAATTCGGCTGGGCTTTTTCCAGTGGCTGTGCTTGGGGTTCTGTGCTGGACGGCTAGGAAAAAGTCTATTTTGTTTGCCAGTCACCTGGCTTGAGCCTGACAATGCCTCCTTAGCGCTCCGGACGGAACGCCCTGCAAGGCCATCCGACGCAGGGTGGAAAGGCGCAGAGAGGGCATGTCGGATGCCTTCCTCTGCCAGGTACTCTTCAAACTGGGCTGCCGTGAATTGGGGCCCATTGTCGGACACCAGAGTGTCCGGCAACCCGTGAGTTGCGAATAGGTGGCGCAGGGTTGCGATTACTGCTTCGGCCGTGGTGGACTTCATGAGCATGATCTCCAACCATTTGGAAAATGCGTCCACCACCACTAGGAACGCTTTGGCCGTGAAAGGGCCAGCAAAGTCAATGTGGATTCTTGACCAGGCCCTTGGGGCTTTTCCCATTCTCTGACAGGGGCTGTTGGGGTAGCGGTCTGGACTCTTGGCAAGCTTGGCATTTCCTACCTCTCAGCAATCTCTGCGTCCATGAGTGGCCACCATACATAGCTTCTAGCTAACCCTTCATCCTTACGATGCCTGGGTGACCTCGTAGGAGGTCCAATACCTTGCCCCTTAACTTAACAGGAATTATTACACGATCACCCCATAACAGGCACCCCTTGAGCCGAGAGCTCATCTCGTTTCTTAACAAATTCTTTGAACTGCTCGCCCGGCGCAGCGGGCCACCCTCTCTGTACCCAACCGAGTACAGTCCTTAACACAATGTCGGTATGATGCCGAGCCACTTCCTTGATGTGACTGGGCCAGAGTCCAACGAGTCAATAAGGAGGATGGGTGTCCCCGGAGTGGGGTCTTGGTCGCCCTGGCAGTGGGCATCGGCTCAACGATCTGCATGCCCCACTTCCTTTCCGGTCGATGCTGCAGCTTGTACGAATAAGCTGCTAAAATATAGTCCATCGGGTCAAGCGTGGCGAAAGTGCCACAGGCGTTGCGTGTCGCCAGCCAGTAATCCTAGTAGCGGTCTGTGGTCAGTCACGATTTCAAAATTCCGCCCAAAGACATACTCATGGAATTTTTGACCCCTGATACAATGGCTAGTGCTTCTTTGTCTAATTGGCTGTAGTTCCTCTCTGGGAGGACATCGTTCTAGAGTAGAACGCTATAGGGGCTTCTGTGCCGTTTGGAAGTCTATGGCTGAGTACAGACCCCACCCCATAAGGGGATGCATCGCAAACCAGCACTAGTGGTAGTGAGTCGTGATATTGGATGAGCAGGCTATCACTTGAGAGCAGGTTCTTTACTGCTTCAAAAGCCCTATTTTCTGACTTTCCCCAAGACCAAACAGTATTTTTCCCTAAGAGCCTATGCAGCGGTTCCGCAACGGTTGCTTTGTTCTTTAAAAAGACCGCGTAAAAATTAACCAATCCCAGGAATGCCTGCAGCTCTGCTTTGTTTTTGGGCGCTGGAGCCTTCCTAATTGCCTTAACCTTGCTCTCAGTAGGGTGAATTCCTTTCTTGTCTATCCGGTAGCCCAAGAAATCGACCGATTCGACCCCTATCTGGCATTTATTTGTCTTGACTTTTAACCCGGCTGTCCGGAAAATGCTCAAGACCTTTCTTAAACGCTCCCCCAATTCCTCCATGTTTTCCCCTGAAATTAGGACATCATCGAAGTAGGGAACTACCCCTGGGAGCCCTTGCAGTAGTCGTTCCATCAGGTTTTGGAACAGCCCTGGTGCCACACTAACCCCAAATTGCAATCGGGTGCACTTGAAGGCCCCCCTGTGCGTCACAATCGTTTGGGCTTCAGCTGTGCGGGCGTCTACTGGCAGTTGTTGGTAGGCTTGGGCCAAGTCTAACTTTGCAAAGACTTGCCCTTGCCCCAAAGAGTGCAATAAGTGTTGCACTACGGGAACCGGGTACGCGCTTTTCTGTAAGGCTTTGTTAAGCGTCGCCTTGTAGTCAGCGCAAATTCTAATTGACCCGTCCGGTTTGATGGGGGTGACGATTGGCGTCTCCCACTTTGCGTGGTCGACTGGCACCAAAATCCCCTGATTTATGAGCTTGTCCAGCTCCTTATCGATTTTTGGTTTTAGGGCAAAAGGGACTCTCCTCGCCTTAAGCCTAATGGGGGCTACCTGGGGGTCTAGGTTGAAGGAAATAGGGGTCCCCTTGTACTTGCCCAGGCAGTCCTTGAAGACATCTTCGAACTCGTTAAAGAGAATGTCTTTCAAATTGCAGTCACTTCTGTAGATGCCAGTCACTCCCATGCCCAGGGCACGAAACCAGTCTAGTCCCAACAGGCTGGGCAGAGTTCCTTCGACGATCGTGATGGGCAGGGTCTTCTTGTGAGGGCCGTACTCGACTCTGACGGAGGTGGTCCCTCGAACAGGGATGCGATTCCCCTGGTAGTCGTGGACTCGTAGTCGTTGTGCTTGCAGGTGGCGCTTCGCGACGGACGGCAGCGACTTCGCCAAAGTGTCCCAGGACATGATGGTGATCGCTGATCCCGTGTCTACTTCAAGCCGGCACCGCACTCCCTCTATTTTTGGCCTGGTGAAGATCTTCTTCTCCACTTTGGTCGAGGCGCGGCCTATGACCACCGTTGTTTGGTTGGAATCCGCGCCTTTTTTGTTTGAGCCAATCGCGGTCGCCTTGCCGATTCCGCTCTGATTGGCCGATTTGAATTTTCGGCGGGAAGGTTGGGCCGCTCGACAAACTTGAGCTAGGTGCCCTTTCTTCCCACACCGCCGACATGTCGCATCTTTAAATTTGCAGTGTTGGCGCTGGTGTTGACCCCCGCAGCTTCCGCATTCATCTCGGTCCCCTTTGTCGCTGCGCGGCAGACCCTTCCTCGTCTTCACCGTCGGATTCGGTCTGAACCTCCTCCTGGTGCACCGCCTTTGCGCCGCCTTTGTGGAACGGCTTCTGTAGCGTCTCTGCCGCTTGGGATGACATTTCATGTGCTCTGGCTTCGCCCAGAGCGTTGGCCAGCGTTAGGTTGCTCTTTGCTAGCAGCCGTCGCCGAACGGATGTCTTTGACTCGGATGAGTTGCTCGAGGAGCACCGTCTAGATCACGGTATCCGCAGTCCTTGGACGCTCTTCTCAGGGCGGCCATGTAATCACCGATAGACTCGCCCTCCATCTGTCTTCGCTCCCCGAATTCAAACCGCCGCACATATTTAGACGGTGTTGGGGCAAGTGGTTCTTAGCAAAGTCTGTAAGGTTGGCCACGACACCGACTGCAACGGTGTTGGCTCTGCCAGGGCTTCCGCGATGTCAATGACCTCCGGACCGCAGTGGCTTAAGAAATAAGCCCTTTTTCGGTTGTCTGGAACTCCGTGCAGTTCGTTGGCTTCTAGGAAACTTTCGAAACGGGTCATATACGTCCCCCATTTCTCCTTAGCCGGGTCGAACGGTGCGGGTGGAGTGTAACTGGCCATCTCGCCTTTTCTGCCCTGGATTTGCTGGGTTCGGGTCTATCGTGCTTCAGCTCGGTTCTGGTTCTCCTCAGCCTCGAAATCCCACCTTCGTCGCCAATGTTAAGTTCTGGAAGTAACGAGGCTGGAGACCAGGGTAGTGACAACAGCTCTTTAATATAGGGTGAACCCAGCAACAGGCTGGGGGAAAAACCTCTCCTTTTATACAGTTCTGCTGGAGGCTTCGTCCAATCAGCAACGTGCTGATTTCCCGCTCAAATATTTAAAGGTACAACTGTTAATACATAACAGAAAGTTCCCCCTCTTTGAGTTCTATGATTTTATGTATCAGGGCATCTGATCAGGGCACCTGCTCCTTAGCCGTTCTTCAAAAGGAGGCAACTACAATCTCAGATGAACAACAGTACATGACATATTACACCATCTCCACATTTATTTTACAAAAAGAAATCCAAAATGGAGAAGCCATGTTTCAAAAACTAAACACTCCTTATGATACAGTAACTTGTAGAATCCCCTTTGCAGCAATAACTCAAAGCAAACCTTTTCTGTTTGACTTTATCAGCCTCTGACACCCTTTTCTCTACAACGTGGCTTCCATTCCTTGAGGTTTGTGGGGGTTTGTTTCTGCACGGCTCTCTTGAGGCCCCACCACCTTGTTTCAATCGGGGAGGGGGGGTCTGGACTCTGACTGGGCCGTTGCAATGCCTGGATCCTTTTCTTTTCCAGCCACTTGCTGGTGTGTTTGGGGCCATCGGCCTCTTGCATGACCCAAAGACCTCCAAGCTTCAGCTGTCAGTCAGATGGCTTCACCTTTGGCTCTGGAACACTTTGGCAGACGGAGGAATTCACGGCTGAGTCAATGACCACAAAGTGTCCAGGCCCCATGGCTGCAAAACAAGCCCAAATCATCATATCTCCATATGGTGCTTGAGAGTTGGTGTGACTTGATGGTGCTGATGTGCTGTGTGTGGTTTTCATCAATCGTGGCTCTGTGCATTATGGCCAAATGTCTCCCCTCTGGTCTCTTCTGTCCAAAGGAGAATGTTCCAGAAATCTTGTGGTGATTTTTTTTTATTATTATTTGCATTTATATCCCTCCCTTCTCCGAAGACTCAGGGTGGCTTACACTATGTTAGCAATAGTCTTCATCCTATTTGTATATTTATATACAAAGTCAACTTATTGCCCCCCCAACAATCTGGGTCCTCATTTTACCTACCTTATAAAGGATGGAAGGCTGAGTCAACCTTGGGCCTGGTGGGACTTGAACCTGCAGTAATTGCAGGCAGCTGTGTTAATAACAGACTGTCTTACCAGACAGTTCAGGTGCAACTTGGCAAACCTCAGCCGTGCGGCCTTGTTCTTTTGAGAGAGAAGTTTCCTCCTGGCAACCCTCCCAAACAAACCAAACTTCTTCAGTCTTTTTCTGATTATTCTGGAACATTTAACTTGCTCACAGAGGCCTCTGGAGTCTGAGGTGGAATTTTGGGGTTTTCTGCCATGTCTCTGAGCATTGCATGGTCCGACCTTGGCTGAACTTTCTGAAATGGTCCCTCCTGGGAAGATTGGCAGCTGCCTTGAATGGTTTCCACTTCCGAATAACCTTCTTCGCTATAGAATGATGGACGTTAAATTGTTTGGAAATGGCCTTGAAACCTTCCCAGATTGATAGGCAGCAACAGTTGCTTCTCTCAGATCACTGCTGGTGTCTTTATGTTAACACACACTTCAAATGCTGAGACCAGCAAACTCCTGAAACTTTGGCTTTTATAGAAAAAGTCACACTTGTGATGGTCGATTAATCCGGGTCCCTTGATCAGCAGCACCTCTCAGCCTCTTCACCCCTGTGGAAGCAGTCAGGGTGTCCTTGGCCTTTCACACCTGGTTTCTCCATTTTGGCTCTCTTTCTGTCCAGGAAATGATGATAATGTAATATGTCCTGTGTTGTTGCTGTTCATCTGAGGTTGCATTTACCTACTTTTAAGAAGTGCTTAAGACCAGATGCTCTTTACTATGTGCTGATACGTGAAACCAGAGAACTCACAGAGGGTCTCTTTCCTTTTCCACATGAAAGAAATGTTTAGTCTACAGTTAAACCTCTGGAACCTGACAGAGTCCCAAAGTTCTCTGGGTTTAAACATACAAAACTTCAAATAAAGTCCTCTTGGATTAAACAGCTGACAAATTATATTAGGTGCTGTGGTCTCCTTATCTCTTGCATAACTAGGTGAGACAGAAATAAATAAATAGATAGATAAATAAATAAAATAAACAAAAATAAAAATGAAAAAATAAAAAGATTGCTTCACCAGGAATCTGGTTTATTGAATGTCAACTGTATAAGAAAGAGAGATCAGAGTCTTAGACTGCACATTAGACCAACAACCTTTTGGGAGACTTGTGTTAAAGCAACACATTTGCTGTTCAATCAGAATTAAATGTTTAGAATAGAATAGAATAGAATAGAATTTTATTGGCCAAGTGTGATTGGCCACACAAGGAATTTGTCTTGGTGCATATGCTCTCAGTGTACATAAAAGAAAAGATACGTTTTACATACAATACGGCCCTTTATTGGAACAAAACATTCATTTGACATCTGCATAGGTGTGTCTGATTGCAATAAATTGTAGGGATGATACAGAAATATGATTTTTGTTTTTATTCTTATTCTTTTGTATTTTATTTGTTTCTTTTATTCAATTTTCATGTACAGTGTTGTTAATGCTTTGTATTTAAAATTCTGTTTCTTGACATAGCCTAATGGCTAATCAACAACAAGTGATTTAATTTATTCATCAAAACCAAGTTGAATTTATTAAAAAATAAACTTTTGGACTTTATCTGACCCCCAATATAACACAGCTTTCTTCATTGCATTTTTAGGTAAATCCTGGAATTGCTTCAGAGGCTCTGAGTGATAAAAGTCAATTCCCTTTTTTCCACCAGCTGTTCCCAAAAAAAGGATTCCACTACCCAGCAGTTGTCCAACTGCTCCTCTACTTCAGATGGACCCTGATTGGCCTCTTTGCTTCAAACACAGAAAATGGAGAGAATTTCATGAGGACTTTCCCTCCTATGCTTGTCAGGAATGGAATTTGTGTGGTTATATCACAACTGTTCTCAACAATCAGGTATACAGCAACATTCAGGGAGGCCCTCTCTCAGTGGAGACACGTCAATGTCTTTGTTAACTTCATAGAACATGTTGCCATTATGGACAGAATTCTTCCTTTTCATTTAACACTTATGCGTCTCCTGGGACCCTGTTGCGTCGTTGTCATCTAGGGTGGGTCTTCTTCGTTGACTCGTAGGGTCCCCGCAGGGATGCTGTTTGCAGATGGATCAGGCCCTCGCAAGGGTGCGTGTTAGGAACACGGGCTACCTTCCCAATAAAGACTCAGACACCATTGTTCTCTCTGGATGGGGTGAGCCCAGATTGCTCTGAGCGCACACCTTTTATTGAGTAGCAAACAGGTAAAGCATGATTATACAATTGTCACGTAGCAGGTATTGTTATTTTAAGTATCTGTTTCCCCAACTGCCATATTAGGTAATCTCTTTCCCCAATTGCCATATTAGGTAATCTCTTTCCCCAATTGCCATATTAGGTTATCTCTTTCCCCAACTACCATATTAGGTTATGTCTTCCTCTTGATTAGGTTAAGTCTTCCTCTTGATTAGGTTATGTCTTCCTCTTGCTTTGTATGTGTATTGAAAACTGTTGACAGTTGACTCAGTTGTCTGACCAAGGATTTACAGGGCCGAATTACTGTTCAGACTTTGTACCTCGCAATGCACACTGACTCCACAGGACCCATTGAAGGGAAAGTCTGGATCAATACAGCTTTGGGAGCATATGAATTGAGAAAGCACAGACTGTTCAAATACGTCCATAGTATTTGGAGCTTCATTTATCTGCAAAATGAAAGGCCAAAAGATTCTGCCTTTGAACCGTATTTCTTTGTGGAAGGAAAGTTTCAAGATCATTATTTCCACTGTTTTCTTCCCAAGAACGTCTTTTCTGTCAAAGGCCGCAGAAGATGCACCCAGAAAGCCCCACTGGGGACCCAGAAGAAAAAGGACATGATCTGGATCCCAAATTACCCCCATTGGTACAGTATCATTCAGACTCTGGCCCAGGCCTTGAATGCTGCCTATTCCTCCAGATGGAGGAGGAGAAGGAAGGAAGGCGGAAAGGTCTTGGGGGCTCCAAGGCTGCAGCCATGGCAGGTAGGGAGGTGTAGATATGGACCCATTCATCTGAAATCCTTCAGCGAAGGAACTCAGAGGAGAAGGAGGGGAACCTTCTCAACTACATTATGCTTCAGAAGGTCAACAGTTGGGACAATCTAATTGCTGGAGACATGATCTTCTAAGCACCACGACAGATAGATTTTGGTTTTAAACACTGCTAAGTTTAAAAGGATTTGCATTTTTAAATACATTCTTGTCTTTATGGGTTTGTGATTAGCATAATAGAATTTTATATTTGTAACTTTGAAGGAGGCCCTGAGATCATCCAGCCCAACCCCTCCTCTCTGCAGGAGTCCCAGTGGAAGCTCTTCTGACTGATGGCTGCTCAGTCTTTGCCTCCTCAGTGAAGGGGAAGCTGAACTTCTCTGCTTTGAGGGCTCAGCTCTGAAATGGCTCCTCTTTTCAGGGTCTTTTTTTCCTTTCCTCCAGCCAGAATCTCCTCCCTTCTGACTGAGCTCATTTTGTGGTACACATAGTTTAATGACTCTATTGAGTCTTCCTACTTGAAATCAATAGAGTCATTAAACTATATGTACCACAAATGACTACCATGATCAGGAAAAACTAACTACCCATATCAATAAAAAAGCTTCAATCCAAAAAAAAATCCCTCTGGAAAAGAAACCAAAAAGGCTATGTTGCAAATTTCAAAAACCGCTACAGAAATATAATTTATGTTTTTTATTCTTATTCTTTTTTATTTAATTTGTTTCTTGTATTCCATTTTATGTACAGTGTTGTTAACGCTCTGTGCTTAATATTTTATTGACATGGCATAATTGCTAATCAACAATAATTTATTTAATTTTGTTCATCAATACCAAGTTGAATTTATTAAAAAATAAAGTTTTGGACTTTACCTGACTCTGTGGTCTCTTCCCATAATCCTAAAAGCTTTAACCAAAAACTTTCTACTATTGACCTCACCCCATTCCTAAGAGGACCATAAGGGGCGTCCATAAGCGCACAAACGTGCCTACCGTTCCTGTCCTATTGTTTTTCTTTTCTTCTTCCTATATATATATATATATATATATATATATATATATATATATATATGCTTATACCTCCTTATATTTACTCATATATGTGTTTATATACTATATAATCTTTTTGTATGATACCTACATATATTGTTGTGACAAAATAAAATAAATAAATAAAAGAAAAAAGAGGGAAATTATGGAAATCAAAATCATTCAGGAAATTAGACAAGTCCTGCAATATAAAAGTAAGCAAAATGAGAAGAAAAGAAGAGTGTTAGAACTGCAAATGGCGGGAATGCAACTCCATCACCCCGAATGACTTACAGGGACGGACTAGGAGGAGCCCTGCTGAAAAGCAACATTATAGGCCATATTATTGTTTCAGTTACAACTATACCAACGAGATGGTCTCCTGGCCTGTAAAAGCTCCGTGGTTATTTTCCATCCTGGTGCTCCAGACTCAGTGGACATTTCCTTCCAAGCTTCCCAGAGACCGTCTGGGACAAAAGCAGCAGCAGAAGCAGCAGAAGCAGGAGGTCCATCATTCATGGAGCCTTATTAATCCTCTCCCTGTTTCTGACACCAACAGCAGGAACAGTTGGAAGAATTCAAAGCTCTCTCAGAAGATGGAAATTCCAGCGACTTTCCTGAGCTTCACCTAGAAAGGAGAGAAAGGGACAATCAAGAAGACAGATCCTGCCTGCCCCAAAACGGGTTCCCACAGAGCTTGACCTAAGGAATTTATCCTTTTCTGAGGATAAGCATTTGCTTATGGCTTCAATCTGCTGTCTCTATCGCAGGTATGGAGATCTCAAAGGCTCAAGTAATCATTAATAATTACAGGGAGAAGCAACTTCTCCTCTTGGGATCCTGAGCTTCTTCGGGGCTCCATGTGCAGAGGAGAGGCTGGAGAAATGCTTCTTTGTGAAAAGCATAGAACTCTTCAGTAACTGACCAAATACTGAAAGTACCATCTCCCCTCCCATAAAAAAAAAAACTAAAAGTGGAAAGAAATGAATGGATTCCATCTTATTCACTTTTAATCCTACATCTGAAAATCTAGGAGTAACTAACTGAAGTGAAAGAGGCCCTCAGAAAAGATTTCAATATTAAATTCTTTTTAGCTCTCTCCCCTGGACACAATGGAATATCTCATAATTTAAATGAAATAGAAAACCTAAAGCCTCTGGATTTTTTTTCAGGAATGTAATTTCATGTAATTCGTTTAATGGTTTTCAAGGAATCTAGAGTGTCCTTGATATGCCATAGTTTGGGGCGATATATACAAAGCAATCTGCAGAGGGAAGATTTTGAGTCTATTTTGAATCAGAATAGAGCTGGAAGGGACCACAGAGGTCTTCTAGTCCAACCCCTCGCTCGAGCAGGAGACCCTGTGTGGAACCCTTGTCTGGGGAGCATCCGGTGGAAAAAGGGAAATTTCCTTTTATCACTCAGAGCCTCCGAAGGAGGTTCATAACTGATCTGAACAACCAATGAAGAAAGCTGTGTTATATTTGAGGTCAGATCAAATGCAAAATATTCGCTTTTAATAAATTTTATGAATCAGAATAGAGCTGGAAGGGACCACAGGGGTCTTCTAGTCCAACCCCTTGCTCAAGCAGGAGACCCCAGCCCTCTGGGGACCCAGGAGAGGATCAGAGGGGAGATCCTCACCCATCCAGGCCTGGCTTTGGCAGTCAGGAGCTCAGCCAACCTGAAGCGGGTGCCAGAAGGCCAGGGGGAAACTCCAGAGTTTAAGCCAAGATCAGTTTTATTAAAGGTGTCAAAAAGAAGAGAGAAGGTTTCAGCCACAGAACACAGTTAAAAATTGATAAAAAACAAAACAAAAAAACTAGCACAATTCTAGCTATACTCAGTTTTCAACCTTTGCAAAATTTTCTGCCTTCTATGGGAAACAAATTGTCAGCCTCCACTCCAATCTTCACGTATTTTGTACAATTTATATCCAGAAGTTAGATTGTAATGGGTTCTTTATGTAATGTAAAATAGTGAAAGGACTTAAGATGTATCACTGCTCTATTCAGGGTTAGGGCTCTTTAAGTGAGTCGTCTGACATAACAGAAAAGATTTCAATATTGAGATCTTTTTCCCAATTTGTCCTCATCACTCTTTGTAATTTTTCATCAGAATTTATAATCTTATAAACCCTACTAACGAGTCCCTTTAGCCCAATTTCATCTTTCATAATCCGAGATACTAAATATTCAAATTCAGTTTCACATCTATTTATCGAATAATTTTCCATTAGTTTTTGTCCATTTTCTATCTGTATTTTTTCAAACCAACTTAACCCTAATTTTTCAATAATTTCTTTATTCCTCCTTTCATTTCCCATAACTTTTATCCAATCTCTAATAATTTCTATATTTTCCTCTTTAATCACTTCATTACGTTTTATATTATTTTTAATCGGCCAAATTCCAATTGTCTCCCCCAAAAAGATTATATCCGGAATTAAAATTTTAACAAATTTATTCCACATTTTACTTAATCCCTTTAACCAATAACTTCTACTTACAGATTTTAAATTTGCTTTATCTAAAAACCACCTTGATCCAAATTTCACTATATCCCTTAACTCTAAGTCTCTCCAATAATAATTGGAGAGTAATAATTAAATAATTTGGGGATTCCTAATCCACCTTCCTTTTGACTTTGATACCACATTTTCTTCACTAATCTAGGTCTTTTACCACCGTTACAAAATTTATCCATTTTTTATGAAAAGGATAAAAAATGGATACTTAAAAAATTGGAGGAAAGTTGGAGATTAAATGATAACGGGGAGGTTAAATTTGAAATTGTTTGGGATGCGATGAAAGCGGTGTTTAGAGGGGAGAGTATCAAACTATCAAGTAGGAAATATAAAAATTATAAAATTAAAATGGAAAGAGATAAAAATCAGATTAAAGAATTGGAAAATCAATTTTTGCTTACTAAAGAAAAAAAATTCTTCAGGAGCTTAATATGTTAAGAAATAAAATGATAGAAGAAGATACAGAGTTAGTAAAAGAAATTTGAGATTTTAAATAGGAATTTTTGAATTTAGTAATAGAAATTCTAAATTATTGGCAAAGATGGCGAAAGATAAAAGAGAGAAGAGAGAATTGGAGTTTTGATAGATGATAGAGGTATAAGATGTTATAAAAATTAGAGAAATGTGAAGTGGTTAGAAATTTTTTCAGAATCTATATTCAAAGAAACCAATTAATCGGGAAAATTGCAAAGCTATTTAGAAAAGTATGTGGTGAAAATTGATCAAACATATAAGGAATTGATGGAAGAAGATATAACACAAGATGAGATTAATGGAATAATACAAAAATTAAAATTAGGGAAAGCTCCAGGTGAGGATGGATTACCTGTTGAGTTTTATAAAGAATTTAAAGAATTAATAATACCAAGATTGCAAAATTATTCAATGGAATATCTCATAATTTAAATGAAATAGAAAACCTAAAGCCTCTGGATTTTTTTTCAGGAATGTAATTTCATGTAATTCGTTTAATGGTTTTCAAGGAATCTAGAGTGTCCTTGATATGCCATAGTTTGGGGCGATATATACAAAGCAATCTGCAGAGGGAAGATTTTGAGTCTATTTTGAATCAGAATAGAGCTGGAAGGGACCACAGAGGTCTTCTAGTCCAACCCCTCGCTCGAGCAGGAGACCCTGTGTGGAACCCTTGTCTGGGGAGCATCCGGTGGAAAAAGGGAAATTTCCTTTTATCACTCAGAGCCTCCGAAGGAGGTTCATAACTGATCTGAACAACCAATGAAGAAAGCTGTGTTATATTTGAGGTCAGATCAAATGCAAAATATTCGCTTTTAATAAATTTTATGAATCAGAATAGAGCTGGAAGGGACCACAGGGGTCTTCTAGTCCAACCCCTTGCTCAAGCAGGAGACCCCAGCCCTCTGGGGACCCAGGAGAGGATCAGAGGGGAGATCCTCACCCATCCAGGCCTGGCTTTGGCAGTCAGGAGCTCAGCCAACCTGAAGCGGGTGCCAGAAGGCCAGGGGGAAACTCCAGAGTTTAAGCCAAGATCAGTTTTATTAAAGGTGTCAAAAAGAAGAGAGAAGGTTTCAGCCACAGAACACAGTTAAAAATTGATAAAAAACAAAACAAAAAAACTAGCACAATTCTAGCTATACTCAGTTTTCAACCTTTGCAAAATTTTCTGCCTTCTATGGGAAACAAATTGTCAGCCTCCACTCCAATCTTCACGTATTTTATACAATTTATATCCAGAAGTTAGATTGTAATGGGTTCTTTATGTAATGTAAAATAGTGTAAGGACTTAAGATGTATCACTGCTCTATTCAGGGTTAGGGTTAGGGTTAGGGCTCTTTAAGTGAGTCGCCTGACATAACAGAACGGGGGAGGAGAGATTAATGCTTTGAATTCAACAGGAATGATAGAGTGCGAACTTGCAACGGACATTGCATTCCTGAGATGATTAACAGCTAGAGACCTGCGGAAGAAGATTACCATGGGAGGCCGAGAATGAGCTGGCATTGGACCAAACCTGCTGACCTCTTGGGGGGAGGAGGGCCTAACTAAAGGATATGAAATGTTAGCCATATTTTGTCTCAGATTCAACTTATTATTGCTGCAGTCCAGATGTATCTAGTAAAAGTACTTTTCTTTATTTGCAAATGAAGTCAAGGTGTATTCTTTCCTAGATATAATCAGAGGCAGCCTGACAGAAATTTTCTGCTTCTCCATGCATTGATCTGCTTTTTGCTTGGTGTGGATTTTTATATGGTAACAAACAGATCCCATCTCTGAAGCTCTTTCCACCCTTCCTGCATCTCTCGTGTTCAGGGTTTCTCCCTCTGGGAAGCCAGGGGAGCCTCTCCCTGCAGCTCCTTCCCAGTCCTCACGTTCAGACAATTTCTCCCTTCGGCAGCCTTTTCTGGGAGAGAAGAGAAGGCTCCTTCTGAACACCTTTCCACACTCCCTGCACGGATCTGGTTTCCTCCTGAGGGGATCCTTTGATGGGAAGGGAGGGATCTCCTCTTCCTGAGACCATTTCTACCCATCGAGCGTTGAAATGGCTTCTCCTCTTGGCTCTTTGGCTGCTTTTCCTCTGGCCTTTTGAGGTCCTCATTGAGATGGAGGGGACTCTTGTGATGACATCAGATTTGGCTCTGAATAATTCTCATCAAGTCCTAGACCGAAATTTTAAAAATCCCATTACAATACAAGAAGGAGAGATCGGTCTACCTACTTTGTGTGTCTCCTTTTACCACCAACAATATATTTCTTCCCTTTCAGTTTGTTGAAATTCAAGTTGTTTTCATTTTGACTCCATCCCAAACAATTTAAGATATCCTTGCTGGGCCATTCCTGCATTTCACAACAGAGACAGGCTGGTTTTTACTTCTTAAGTGGGTTTTACTTCCATTAGGCCAAGAAAAGGAGGGAGGTCGGGAAAGGCTGGATTCCAGAGAAAAAGGTCAACCCTATGAAATTATAATCCTTTTTTCCCATCTCCTGCAACAGGGGAATGGCAGAGGCAGATAATCTCGGACAGACCCTTCCAGATATTATAAAGCTGGATTTCATTCACCAGGTTGTGTCAAGAGGGCTGGCATTCACAACACCCGGAAGAAAAGGAACCTTTCCCCTAAATACACGCTAATAAAGCTCTTCCTCAAGAGAGGATCCCTCTGATTCTGGGGGTGGTCAACAGACCCGAAGAAGCCCATTGGGGTCAAGGGGGGAGAAGCCCCCAGAGGATCTCTTAGGAGATCCAGCTGCCTCTTCCTGGGTCCAGGATCAGACCTGGAGGAGGAGGAGGAGGAAGAGGAAGAGGAGGAGGAGGAAGAGGAGGGAGAGGAAGAGGCCACACGTGTCCTCAGGGGACCCCCTGGATTCCCTCCAGCAGGAGCCCCAGGAGGAGCTCGGGGGAGGCCGGCCCAACGCAGCCCCTTCCCTCCCTCCATCCCAGCCTGCATCAGCCACGGGGGGGACGGGACCCAGCTCAGCCCCACCGAAATCGGGGGAGTTGCCCCCTCGCTCCCCCCTCACTCCCCCCCTCTCTCTCTGGGCCGGCAGCTTCCTTGGGGGGGAGGGGAGGCTCCCGGGGGGGCCTTTGGGGGGCTTCTGACAGGAGGGCAGGGCTGGCGTTCCTTTAGGTGGCGGTGACCAAAGCCCGGCCCTGTTATTATTATGACACTAGAGGCATGGAATAATGGACAAAGGGGGTCGGAAGGGACCTTAGAGGTCATCTGTCCGAGTGTCCAGTGCAGGGCCTCCCAGGGCAGGCGGCTCCACCTCAGCAAAGATGTCCAGACTTCAACTCCCAGAATCCCCTGCCCAGCACTCGGGGTCCTCTTTCCATGCTTTAGCTCTCCCCCTCACTGCCTGCAGGGGGCAGTCTGCAGTCCGGCCTTTCAGTCCCAGCTGGCCCCCACAGGCAGCGAGCAGGACAGCTAAAGCGGGCAAAGACCCCGCAGCCTCCTCCATTTTGTGGCCTCTTTTTTTCTGAGGAGATTCTCCCTCCCTCCATTTTGAGGGGAGAAAAAAGGGAGATTTTCTCTCCTCTCCAGCCAGGAGTCGGGGAAGGTTCCCCAAAGGGAGGGAGGGAGGTGGGGGGGAGAATCAGCAGCCCCTCCCGGTTCTTTCGGGGGAGCCCCAGAGGATCCCAGGGCTGGAGGGGCCCCCAGAGGTCATCCAGTCGGACCGCGGCCCAAGCAGGAGCCCCCTCCACCCTCCTGGGGGTTTCCCTCCGGGGCCTCCGAGCTGCCTGTGGGCCCTTTGAGGGCGGCCTGTGTGTGTGTGTGTGTGAATGAGGCCTGCGGAGTCCTGGGTCGGCCATGGAGGCCCTGAAAAGAGGGACGGAGATTCCGAAATAGGTTCCCTCCGTTTCCCTCCTTCTGGTGGCTGGGAACCTTCCCCTTCCTGGGTGGATGCGCGAAGGAGGCCCTCAGGCTGAGCCCCCCTCGGGTTCCTTCTGTTCCTTCCTCCAGAGCCCTTCTCTCCCCTCCGCCTGCATGGAGGGCCTGGGGTTTTTTTTTCCTAATGTGTCTCTGTCTCTGTTTCTGTCTGTGTTTTTTTTAAAAATTTTGCAAAGTTCTGGTAACTAGTTTTTCATTAAAGTTGATTTTGTTCTTAGAGACTGGCCGCACTTTTGCATGAGCCCTTTTGTGTGATGCCTTCGAGGATTAGCTTTCAAAATAAAGTGAATTTTGGCTTTGACTCAGCAGGGAGCTAATTCAGATCTGTGCCATCCTCTGACACTAAGTGGCCCCTGGGATTTTTCTCTTTCACCACAATGCCAACAAATGTCTCATTTCTTTTTATTTTATTTTCAGCCACAAGTGTCGTGTATTCCCTCTGGGCTCAGTTCCAAGCATGGAGCCCCCAAACCTCTCAATTCTAGATGATGAGTTTAATTCCATCTCTGCCCCTGTTATTATGAATCACATGAGGATTTTTCTCTTTTTATTTCCCTCCAGAGAATTTCCCAACCATCTTTGAGTCCAAGAATTAATTGAATTATCCAGGGATCCCTCCTGAGAGGTAGAATTATAATAAAAGTTTCAGCTCTGCTCTTTGGCCGAATCCTCCAGGGGAGACTGGGCAGAGAAATAGGGAATTTGGGGACAGGCAGAATCTGTGCTCTTGAATGTCCGTCTCTCTCCTTTCCAGATGAAGCTGAGAGTTTCTCTGTGTTTCAATCAGGAAAGACGCTGCAGATTCCAGTTTCTGAGAGTCCTTTGAATTCTTCTAATTCTTCTTTAGAAACAGGAAAGGGATTCATTGATTCACCCCATGAATTATGGACCTCCTGCTTCTGCTTCTGATGCTGCTGTTGTCCCATCCAGTCTCTGGGAAGCTGAGAATGAAATGCCCGCTGAGTTCGGAGCACCAGGATGGAAAACAACCATGGAGCTATTACAGCCCAGGAGACCATCTCATTGGTATAGTCTACAGTGGAGAGGAAAGATTGCATATAAAGTTGCTTTTCAGTGTGGCTCCTTCTGTTCAGTTTGTTTTCCGTAATATGTAAGTCATTCAGGATGATGGAGTTGCACTCCCTCCATTCTAACACTCTCCTTCTTTTCTGCTTTTTTTTTCATTTATGCCTATATTGAGAGAATATGTCTAATTTCATAAATGCTTTTGATTTCCATGGCTTCTCTCTTTTCTCTGATTTTGTGAAAGAGACTCACATCCAAAAATGGGTCTGAAAATGAACAGACTGCAGATTATTTTCCTCTCTCAGTTCAATCCTTAATTTATTATTTGAATAATGAATTTTATTTAAAATAGTTGTTAAACCAGTTGTAGCTCTTGTACCTCAGCCAATTTCCATATTTGTGTAATTGATCATTCGTTTTGTATCAATGTTGGCTTAAAGCTATTCTGATATATTAAAAACAGTATTTGCTGTTGCTTTTGATTATATTTTTTTTACAATAGGAATTTTTATAAATTTAGAAATGGCTTACTATTCATTTTGGCCACTCAAATGGTCAACAAGAATTCCCAGCTCCTGCACAATCTCACACTTGGCTACAACATCCATGACAGCTATTGGAGCACTTTCCGCACTTTAGATGCCTTGCTGGACATTCTCTCCACTGGAGAAGCCAATGTCCCCAACTACGGCTGTGGAAGGAAGGAGAACCTCCTGGCTCTTCTTGATGGAACTAGAAAGGATATCTCCATTCAGATGGCAACATTAGGAGGCACCTACAAAGCTCCACAGGTTTGTGTGTGTTTTTCTCCATCTGGTAAAGTGAGGGGTGGGTGGTGGTGGGTGAGCAATAGATGCAATCATGTCTTCTCCATGGAATTCAAGAGCTGCTTTTCTCCATATTAGCAAAAAATGTCAATATTTTACCCCATTATGTTCATGTTGAGATTAATCATAAAAGGCCTGAAATGCAAGCAATACATTCCCTGGAGAAGACATTCTACCAGCTATTTAACTGATCAAAAAATATCCCTGGTTGTTGACATGTTCGTTTTCACAGCTAAATAATGCCTGCCGTATCCCGTCGGATTGAAGTTGGCAATAGTAGCATTTTATCTATCTAAAAAGTGGAATAAAAAGGACTGTATCCATTATAGGCCAATTAGACTAACAGATATTGTGGCTAAAATTTATGCCATGATCCTCTTAGTTAAACTTGAGAAAAACGCACTCCTTGCAGAAGAACCAAAAAGTTTTAGGTAAAGTGAAAAGCTATATAGATTTTATAAGAAATAATGCCTGTTAATAATCTAATATTGGCAACAAATTTGTCTTGAAATATCTAATCTATATCAGTGAGGTAAAACTAGACGTTAGTGCAGCATTTGACTCAATAAAGAGAGAAATATGATGGAGAAAATTGATTGCCCTCAAAATGGAGCTCAGCCTGTTGGCCCTGATCCAAGCCCTTGTTTGAGAGGGAGGTTTGGGCTCAGTGGAGCCGTGAGAAGAAGGATCTATGCTTACCAAGGGGGAAGGGAAAGATGCATATTTGAACCCTTGTTATTCAGCCTAGAGATATTAATGACTGACTTCAACTAATGGAAGATCAAAGAACAGATCATAAATAAATGTTATTTCATTCTTTGACAAAAATTGCTCAGTTAGTGGACCAGTGAAATGCAGTGGACATAGTATACTTGGATTTCAGAAAGACTTTGACAAAATAAACCGCAACCTATTTCTGGGTAAGCTAAAAATAGGTGGGATAGACAGCATCACCCTCAGATGGACTCAGCCTGTGGGCCTCAATGGAACTAGGTCTCCATGGAGGGAAACAAGCAATGGTGGGACCCCAAGGTTCCATTTTAGGCCCAGTGCTCTACAACATCTTCATCAATGTCCCAGTGTACCAATATTTGAGGGGCTGCCACAAAGAAGAGGGGGGTCAACCTATTTTCCAAAGTACCAGAAAGCAAGACGAGACAATGGTTGGAAACTAATCAAGGAGAGAAATAACCTAGAAATAAGAAGAAATTTCCTAACGGTGAGGAATGGAAGGTCTCCCCTTCAGAAGTTGTGGGTGGTCCATCACTGGAGGCTTTTAAGAAAAGACTGGACAGCCACTTGTCTGGAATAGTCTAGGGTCTTCTGCTTGAGCAAGGGATTGGACTAGAAGACCTCCAAGATCCCTTCCAACCCTTTTGTTCTATTTCAAGTTCTGTTACAGGTACAAATGTTTAGCATTGGAACACACTGATTTATACTGATCATGTGATTTACCATACTTAAACATTGGATTATATGCACTGTGAAGAAGATCTGGATTGTTCTGCCATAATAATTATCTGATAATTAATAAATCAAGATCGAAAGTTACGGTCTTTGGAAAATGACATTGTAGCCATAGATGATCAGCCAATAGAGTAAGTAACACCTTTCCTTACCTGGGGTAGTTTTCTCTGGGGCTAAATCTTGGCTCTGTCATCATCAAAGGAGCTCATTTAGAAGATCAAAGATCAAAGACATGAGTGAAAGTGAGACTTAAATGAAAACCTCATAGCTCTCCAACTTCCTCAGCCCCAAATATTAAAGTATATGAGGCCAAGGTTTCCCCCATATTCTTAGATCAATCTGATGTTTGGGGCTTCAGAGAGAAACCACTAGCAGAACCAACCCAATCACAGCCTCTGAGGAGTATCTTGGGGTGGACAAAAGGACTCCAGCTGCTGCCCTCAGAGCTGATTTGGGAATTTACACAATTTCTGCTTTCTCTAAAATCAGAAAAGATGGATATTGGCATAAAATGTAATCTATGGAAACTGACAGACTCCAAAAATTGTGGCTGCTAGAACAGACCAAACTTCAATCAAAAACCTCTTGGATTACATAACTGACAAATCGTATTAGGAACTGTCTCCCTGTTTCTTGTATAACTGGAGAAGAAGCTAAAACGTTTCCTCCACAAAGAATCTGGAATATAGAAGCAGAAAAAATTCAGCAATTCCCAAAAATTATAATAGGCCCTTTATTGGAATAGAATACTTCAGTTGGCATTTGCACATGTTAATCCAATTGCGATAAATTGTAGGGGTGATACAGTAATATGGTTTACATTGTTTATTTTTGTTTATTTTTATTTTTTTACACAATCTGACAGACACACAACGTATAACATATAAATATTCCTATTTCTAAACAGCGTTTCTTAGTGGTCTTCTCTCGGTTTTATACCTTTCCCCTCATATCACATTTGTTATTTTATTTTTTTTCTTATCCCCTTTTCTTTATTTACATTAAATTATCTAATATTAATAGCTTTACTTTTCTAGATTATCTACATATTGTACATTTCTAATAAATTCTGTACCTTCTAATTTCTCCCCTTTATTTTTCTCCTTTATTTCTAGACTCAAGCCATTCATACCATTTATTCCAGATTGTATAATAATCTGTCTCTTCTTTCTCTTTGATTTCTTTTGTTAACTTGTCCATTTCGGCACATTCTAAAACTTTCCCTATCACTTCTTCACCTGTTGGTATCTCTTCCTGTTTCCAATTTTGTGCGTTAGTTATTCATGCAGCTGTTACAATATGTAGAATCAAATATTTTATTTCTTTGATATATGGTCTTGTAAAGATTCTTAATAAAAATGTTTCCGGTTTGCTTTCAACTGGTGGTTCTGTTATTTTTTCTAGCCATTTTTTAATATTTGACCAGAATTTTTTGGTCGCCGGACATGTCCACCATAGATGGTAATGAGTTTTTTTGCATTTCCAACATGTTGAATTATTATTTGGGAACATCTTTGCAAGTGTTGTAGGTGGAAGGTGCCATCTGTAAAACATCTTCAACTGGTTTTCCTTGTATGACGTGGATAATGTTAATTTTGAATTTACTTGCCACATTTACTAGCCATCTCTCCAGATCTATTGTATAATTTAAATTCTGTGCTTGTTTAATCATTGTATCTTTCACTATCTCCTCTTCCATTTTGTAGCACAACAAAAATTTATAAATCTTGCTAATTAGCTTCTCTTCTGTCCTAAGTATAATTTTATCTAATTCATGTTGTTCTATTTGTATTTCCTAATTTTTTGTGTCTTTGTATTTTGATTGTATTTGAGTATATGTCCACCAGTCTATTTCTCTATTTAAGTCTAACTCCAGTTCTTGTCTTGTTTTCCCTTGTCAGTCTATTAGGTCTCTGTATCTTATTATCTTATTTAATTCTGTTAAATTTGGATATTTTAGTGCTTCTGTTGGTGAAAACCAAATTGGGATTTTTGTATAGTGCTTTTTTTTTATTTTCAACCAAATTTGTAATAATGCATTTCTTATTATATGTTTTTTGAAATAACTATGTGTTTTATATTTTCCATCCCAAATAAATGCATGCACCCCGCCTGTAAATCGTGTCCTTCTATTATTAATATTCTTTTATCCCTTAGTTGGCATAGGGCCGGGTTATTTACGGGACCACCTACTGCCACCGATTGCCTCCCACTGACCCATGCGTTCTCACAGAGAGGGACTCCTTAGGGTGCTGTTCGCCAAGCAATGTCGGCTGGCGACACCCAGGGGAAGGGCCTTCTCTGTGGGGGCTCCCACCCTCTGGAATGAGCTTCCCCCAGGACTCCACCAACTTCCGGACCTTCGAAACTTTCGCCGCGAGCTGAAGACATATCTATTTATTTGCGCAGGACTGGCGTAGGATTTCAATTTTAAATGGGGTTTTTACTGTTTTAATTATATTTTAATCTGGGCCAATTTAATAAATTTTTTAAATATTGTTTTTATCTTGTATTTATTCTTGTTATTTTTATCTGGCTGTAAACTGCCCTGAGTCCTTCGGGAGATAGGGCGGTATAAAAATCCAATTAAATAAATAAATAAATAGTTCTATCCGTTCTTTTAACCAGGTTATGCCTGCTGCTTGATAATATAGTTCCCATTCTGGGAGTGCTACTCCTCCTCTATCCTTTGTATCCTGTAGAAATTTAAGTCTTATTCTTGGACGTTTTCCCTGCCATATGAATTTGGCTGTTATTTTGTTTAATGTTTCAAAGAATTTTATTTTCTAATTTTATTGGTATAACCTGAAAAAAGAATAGCAGTTTTGGTAATATATTCATTTTAATGGTGGCTATCCTACCCAATTGTGATATTTGTAAATTTTCCCAATTATTCAAATCCTTTGTAATCTGTTTTACTAATTTGTCATAATTATCTTCTTTTATAAAGGAGCCTCTTGCCATTAGCCAAATTCCTAAATATTTTATCTTCTTAGTTATATGAATTTGTGTATTAATTTCCAATTCTCTTTCCTGTTTGTAAGATTTTTAGTTATTAATTTTGATTTATTTTTATTAATCTTAAGTCCTGCGACTTCTCCAACTGCTTCTAATTTTTTAATTAATTTTGGTCCTGATTCTAGAGGGTCTTCTGTTATGAATACCAAGTCATCAACAAAGGCTTGAACCTTGTATTCCTCGTTTTTTATTGTTAGACCCCTTATTTCCTGATCTTCTCTAACATTCTTTAATAGCATCTCCTGTGATAATATATACAATAGTGGAGAGAGTGGGCAAATTTGTCTTACCCTTTTTGTTATTCCAAATTGTTCTGTAGTATCATCGTTTATGATTACTCTTGCTGTTTGTTTTGTGTAAATTTCCCCAATCATTTTTTTCAAATTTTGTCCCAAATTGCATAAATTTTAGTTGTTCTTTTAGAAAATTCCAATTCAAATTATCAAATGCCTTTTGAGCCTCGAGGAAAACCAGTGAAGCTTGTTTTTCTGGGTGCAATTCATAAAATTCTAGTGTGTTTTATATTATTATTATTATATTATTCTTGTATTATATTATTATTATTATAAACATTATTTATTGTTTTTTCATTTGCTTATTATTTTCTACTTTTATTATACAATCTTGCTAATATTGTAAACAATGTCTGATTATTCTAATACATTCTGAGAACTAGGTTGGATTTATTAAAATCTAATATTTTGGATTTGATTTGACCCCAAATGTAACACAGCATTCTTCATTGCTTTTTCAGATCAATCTTGAAACTGCTTCAGAGGCTCTGAGTGACAAAAGTAAATTCCCCTTTTTCTATCGGATGATCCCCAAAGAAGGGATCCAGTACCCAGCCATTGTCCAGCTGCTCCTCCATTTCAGATGGACCCTGATTGGCCTCTTTGCTTCAGACACTGAGAAGGGAGAGAATTTTATGAGGACTTTCCCTCCTATGCTTGTCAGGAATGGAATTTGTGTGGTTATATCGCAACTGTTCTCAACAACTGAACATGCAGAAGCCCCCAGGGAGGCCCTCTCTGAGTGGAGACAAGTCAACGTCTTTGTTCACTTCATGGAATATGAGACCATTTGGGACAGAATTCTTCCTTTCCATGAAACTCTTCTCCGTTTGCCAGGAACTGTTGAAGGGAAAGTCTGGATCCTCACACATTTTTTAGGGCACACACTAAACAAGCGCAGACTTCTCAAATACGTCCATAGTATTTGGAACTTTGCTTATCTGACAAAAAGTAAGGCAAAGGATGATGCCTTTGAATCCCAGTTCTTTGTAGAAGACAAGTTTCAAGATCTTTATTTTCTCTGTTCTCTTTCAAAGAACGTCTTTTCTGCCAAAGGCCGCAGAAGATGCACCCAGAAAGCCCCACTGGAGACCCAGGAGAAAAGGAACAGGAAAAGGATCCCAAATGACTATCACCATTACAGTCTCATTCAGACTCTGGCCCATGCCATGAATGCCGCCTATTCCTCCAGATCGAGGAGGAGAAGGAAGGAGGGAGAAAAGAGGTTGGGGTCTCCAAGGCTTCAGCCCTGGCAGGTAAGGGATCCCGATATGGATCCATTAATCTGAGAGCCTTTGGAGAAGGAACCCGTAGGAGAAGGAGGGGAACCGTCTCAACAGATCTGGCCAATTTAATTACTCAGGGAATAATGGTTCCAAAGAGTGCCCTGTTTCCCCCAAAATAAGACATCCCCTGATAATAAGCCCAGTCGGGCTTTTGAGCGCATGGCAATAAGGCCAAGCACTAATTTCAGGGTTCAAAAATAAAAATATAAGACAGGGTCTTATTTTGGGGAAAACACAATAGATACCATGGCATTTTGATATTAAAATCTGCTCGTTTTAAAATGCTGTATTCTTTTTTAAATAAATTCCTGTATTTGTGAGTATGTGATTAGGATGGTGGAATTTCTCCTTTGTTCCGTCCCCACTGCAGGTGGGTCTGTGTGCAGCTCGACAGGCAGCTAAACCCCCCAATTCTCCTCCAATGCGTGGATCTGGGTCTTTTATTGGGAGAACAGGGCAGGGTGAAACGGAGGAGATGCCAATAGTGAGAATCAAATATGAATGGGAGATAAGCATCATTAACTAACAGCCAACAAAGAAGCAGCTGGAACCTCTCCAGCGATGCTCCGTGTGAGGGATGGAGGCAGGGGTGAAATGCTCCCGGATCGGATGGGATCACGTGATCCAGTAGCGATGGCGGCTGCTGGTTCGGAGGACCGGTAGCAAAAATCCCTGGCCCCGCCCCCCCTGCCTCTGCTGAGCCGCACCATCTGCAGAGGTGTTTTTTTTTACTTTTAAAAGCCAGTTTTGCTTCAGCCGAAACAGGCCTTTAAAAGTAAAAAACAGCAGAACCTTACTTGTACTCTTATTTGTAGAAAACATGTTTTCTACAAGTAAAAGTAGAGATTCTAAGGCACTTACCTGATTACTGAGGAACGCATGGCCACAGCCCGAAAGCAGTTTCAGTTTCAGCCAGACAGAATCAATCGCTCAGCTAATCTATTTCCTCAGTGATCAACTGGCTGGCTTTGCTGAGGAACTCTGGGATTTGAAGTCCACAATAAAATAAAATAAAATATTTGTGCAGCTTTCTGAGATTTGGTGTGTTTCTGTAGTGTTTCACTCTAACTACACAAACACACAAAATCTCAGAAAGCTGTATATGGCATAGTGTGTGTGTGTGTGTGTGTGTGTGTGTGTTGTGTGTGTGTAAAGTGTGAAAGTTTGAGCTTTTTGTGGCTATGTGAAGTGTGAAGTGCAGCTGCTTTTACATTGTATGTGAGTCAGTTGTGTTGTGTTGTGTGTGTGTAAAGTGTGAAAGTTGGTTTTTGGTATCTCTTATTGTTTTTTTATACTTTGTTTATTATTTTTATTATTTATTGTTATTGGCCACGCCCACCGAGCCATCTGACCACCAAGCCATGCCCACCAATTAAGCCACGCCCACAGAACAGGTAGGGAAAATTTTTAGATTTCACCCCTGGATGGAGGTCTCTCCGGATGACCGTGTGACTCGGTCAAACCGGCTGCTTCCGTCTTCTCCAAAGGCTGACAGAAAATGGAGTCTGGCTTCAGACCATATACTTAGGCTTATCTGCCCCCGGCCACCAGGTGGGGCTAGAGCAACAACAGCACAATAGTTACCTGTTGTGGCATGAGAGCCTTTATAAATTTGGAGGAGACCCTGAGACCATCTAGCCCAACCCCTTCTCTCTGCAGGAATCCCAGTTAAAGCTTCTCTGACTGATGGCTGCTCTGTCTTTGCATTCTGCTTTACTGGCTCAGCTCTAAAACAGCTCATCCTTTTATGATGTATTTTTCTCTCATTCAGCTAAAATCTCCTCTCTTGAAACTGAATTCTTTTTTCTGTGTCTGACACTCTGGAATAATAGTGAGCAGATCTTTCACTCGTGTGTAACATGTGTCAGTGATTGGAAGAGGGCTGTATCCTCCCTTCTCCAACCGAGAGATTGTGTCAGTTGGAAAAGGTCTCCCAGACTCCTCCTGATCTTCAGCTCTTCTCCTTGTGGTCTTCCCTCAAGGCTAAGAGCAGCTCCTTTCATCTCTTCCTTGGCTTCATTGTCCTTCCCTGAAGTTCACGTAGATTTTGTGCAAATTCGCCTTCAGTTGCAAGGCAGGGGTGGGATTTAGTCAGTTTGGATCATTTCGGGCAAAGCGGTTGTTAAGATTTTGCGCAGTTTGGAGAATTGGCAAATTCCACCACTGGCTGGCCCCACTCACCCCGCCCCACCCCACCCTGTATATTATCTTCTCTTCGCCATGCGACCCAATTAATCTCCACACCTCGCCTCCAGGCCTCACCCACTCTGCTCACCAAAGGTAAGCATGCCACCCACTCACCCTACCCCTCGGCCGGGTCAGGGAATGCACCATTCCCTGGCTCCGGCCTTGCCCCGGAGCCTCCACCCACTTCCCCTCCGCCTTGGCCAGGTTGGGGAACGTGTCAATCCCCGGCTCCGGTCTTGCCTCTGCCCCCTTCTGGCCTCAAACTACAGCCCCTCAGGCCGAAGCACCGGACCTGGACGGTTCTTCTTCTTACCTGTAAGAAGTCCCATCCGGAAAGTGCTGCAGCAGAGATCTCGCAGCCGTCTCTTGCTGAGCCTCGGTCGCTCGCGGAGATGTTCCAAGTGCTCTCTGGGTGGCAGCTGCTTCTCTCCTTGCTGCTTTTGCTGGGAGAGAGAGCGTTTTGTGCAATTTAGCAGCTGTGAGCCTCCGCTTTCCTTTAAGTCCCATCCGGAAAGCATTGTGGCTGAGAGAAAAAGCATTCAAAAGTTTTCTGGTTTTCAAATTCCTGGATGTTCCCATTCTAGTTTCATCCCTTTCTGAAGAAGAACGAGTTTTGCAATATTTCTCAGAGAGAAATGTACTTGGATCAAAATGGAGAGATAACGGCAGATATGGCCATTTGGGGCTTCTTGGTTCTCCCCAAGGAGGATGCCAGGAAACGGATTCTGGCGAATTTTAAAAGACAGAGATTTACTATCAAACAAGATGCTCTTTCATGGCTAAAGTTGCTCAATAAGGTGGGAGAAATTTTGGTGTCCTTTCTCTGTTTTCCAAAACCTGAGATCCCATTTCAAATGGGCTAAACCTATAGTCTCCAGGGTGGTTAAAAAATCAAATGGAATAAAAGTTTCCTAAAATTTTTACAGTAAATTTTATTCTCAGTTTTAATATGAATATATCATCATACTTAAATCTTTTTTCAATTCCATCCCTCAAGACTTTATGAAATAGATTTTTATTAAATAGAAAAGAAAAAGTAAATAAAGAAAAGTTAAAAAAAAGGAACGTTACTTTATTGTAACGTTAAATTCCAAAAGCAAAAGGGAGGAACTAAATGAAGAATCTGCCAGTTATTATACCTCCTGCATCTGTTTAGAAATAGTCAGAGGTTTCATATTTACCCCAGTGAAGATCAGAGGCTACTTGTCTCCATCCATTTCTACCTCCATTTTCCATGAATGGAGAGTCCTAACATGTTTTCTTTGGCATTCCTTGTTTTCTGCTTAGTCCCTGCCTCAGTCCAAATGTGTGGAAAATTGTCACCCTGGATTTGTCAAGAGGGTGCGAGAAGGAGAGCCAGTTTGCTGCTACGACTGCGTTCCTTGTCCAGAGGGGACCTTCTCCACTCAGGAAGGTAGATCACACTGAGGAAAATGGGAGGTTTTGTGGAAGAGATGGGAGGAGAGGGTGGCAGACTGGGCAAATTTTATTAACAGCAGAGGAAATATCTCTCTTGCTTTTTAGTTTGGATATGAACTGCTAAGTTTACCTTTCTAGGAACATCTGAGTTCTTTGGAACTTGATGAATTGTTCCACCTTCTGAAAGACCTTGCAATCCACTGTATATTGGATCCTCCCCTTGGAGATCACCGAGAAGGTGTCACTGGTCCATAATGTGCTGCTGTGGATAGTTATGGGGGGAACTCATTACAGAAATATTCTACCAGTCATGTAGATCAATCAGTCAGAAGAG
The DNA here is from genome assembly GCF_028640845.1 of Ahaetulla prasina. Taxonomy (NCBI): domain Eukaryota; kingdom Metazoa; phylum Chordata; class Lepidosauria; order Squamata; family Colubridae; genus Ahaetulla; species Ahaetulla prasina. The sequence goes on along the minus strand of NC_080549.1, from coordinate 29,685,882 downwards.
AGCTGGAAGGGACCTTGAAGGACTTCTAGTTCAGCCCCCTGCCCAAGCAGGAGACCCTATACCATTTCAAAGGAGTGACTGTTTAATGAAATTGTTAAGAAATACTTCTTGGAAAATGCATGTGGTATCAGCTGTTATCCGAAGAAGGTATTTTCTGTAAGATAAAAGAACAGAATTTTAAAAAGTTGCTTTTTGCTTTCTCAGATATGGAAAAATGCACCAAGTGTCCAGATGACAAATATCCAAATGTGGACAGAGTCCAATGTATCCCCAAAGTTATAACCTTCCTGTCTTATGAAGAACTTCTGGGCATCATCCTGGTCTCTTTTGCCCTATTCTTGTTCTTAATCACTGGCCTTGTTCTAATCATCTTCATTAAATACCGAGAAACTCCCCTTGTCAAAGCCAACAACCGGGACCTCTCCTACATCCTCCTGGTCTCCCTCCTGCTTTGCTTCTTGTCTCCTTCTCTCTTCATTGGTCAACCAAGGAAAGCCACCTGCCTTCTCCGACAGACGGTCTTCAGCATCATCTTCTCGGTTGCCGTTTCTTCTCTCTTGGCCAAAACCATCACGGTGGTGCTGGCCTTCCTGGCCACAAAACCAGGAAACCGGGTGAAGAGATGGTTGGGGAAGAGCTTGGCCAACTCCATCATCCTTTCTTCTTCTGCTGTCCAAATTATCATCTGCTCCACCTGGCTGGGAGTTTCTCCCCCCTTCCCTGACTCTGACTTCCACTCCCAGCCTGGAGAGATCGTCCTGCAATGCAACGAAGGGGCCGTTGTCCTGTTCTACATCACCCTCAGCTACATGGGTTTCCTGGCTGCCGTCTGCTTCACGGTGGCTTTCCTGGCCAGGAACCTGCCTGGGGCCTTCAACGAAGCCAAGCTGATCACCTTCAGCATGCTGGTCTTCTGCAGTGTCTGGGTGACTTTTGTGCCCACCTACCTGAGCACCAAAGGGAAATACATGGTGGCTGTGCAGGTCTTCTCCATCCTGGCCTCCAGTGCTGGTCTGCTGGGCTGCATCTTCATCCCCAAGTGCTACATTATCCTTCTGAGGCCAGACCTGAACACAAAGGAGCAGCTCACAGCCAGAAAAAATGTAAAAACATGAGACATAAGACTATTATGACATTTAAATAATTGTAAGATTTACTTCAATTTGAAATAAATTATAATTTATTTCGACTTAGATAGAATAGAATAGAATTTTATTGGCCAAGTGTGATTGGACACACAAGGAATTTGTCTTGGTGCATATGCTCTCAGTGTACATAAAAGAAAAGATACGTTCATCAAGGTACAACATTTACAACACAATTGATGGTCAATATATCAATATAAATCATAAGGATTGCCAGCAACAAGTTATAGTCATACAGTCATAAGTGGAAAGAGATTGGTGATGGGAACTATGAAACGATTAATAGTAGTGCAGATTCAGTAAATAGTCTGACAGTGTTGAGGGAATTATTTTTTTAGCAGAGTGATGGCCTTCGGGAAAAAACTGTTCTTGTGTCTAGTTGTTCTGGTGTGCAGTGCTCTATAGCGTCGTTTTGAGGATAGGAGTTGAAACAGTTTATGTCCAGGATGCGAGGAATCTGTAAATATTTTCACGGCCCTCTTCTTGATTCGTGCAGTATACAGGTCCTCAATGGAAGGCAAGTTGGTAGCAATTATTTTTTCTGCAGTTCTAATTATCCTCTGAAGTCTGTGTTTTTCTTGTTGGGTTGCAGAACCGAACCAGACAGTTCTAGAGGTGCAAATGACAGACTCAATAATTCCTCTGTAGAATTGGATCAGCAGCTCCTTGGGCAGTTTGAGCTTACTGAGTTGGCGCAGAAAGAACATTCTTTGTTGTCCTTTTTTAATGATGTTTTTGATGTTAGCTGTCCATTTGAGATCTTGCGATATGATAGAACCCAGAAATTTGAAGGTTTCTACTGTTGATACTGTGTTGTCAAGTATTGTGAGAGGTGGAAGTATGGAAGGGTTTTTCCTAAAGTCTACCACCATTTCTACGGTTTTGAGTGTGTTCAGTTCCAGATTGTTTTGGTTGCACCATAAGGCTAGTCGTTTGACCTCTCGTCTATATGCGGATTCGTCATTGTCTCGAATGAGACCAATCACTGTTGTGTCATCTGCGAACTTCAGTAGCTTAACTGATGGATCATTGGAGATGCAGTCATTGGTATACAGAGAGAAGAGAAGTGGGGAGAGCACACAGCCTTGGGGGGCCCCTGTGCTAATTGTACAGGTATTTGATGTGATCTTGCTTAGCTTCACCTGCTGCTTCCTGTTTGTTAGGAAGCTTGTGATCCACTTACAAGTCTGTTCCGGTACCTGTAGCTGGTTTAGCTTAGTTAGAAGAATGTCTGGAATGATGGTATTGAATGCTGAACTAAAGTATGCAGTAGTAGTATGCAGGAATCAAAGAAAATCATATCTATTTGATATGGCGCCACCTCTTCGCTGAGCTCCTAATTAAAGGGGCTCCGAACTGAACATCGTAAAAGCCAGGAAAAGCCGGCTTTAATCTCTTTCCCTGGATGAAAGGGAAAAGATAAGAGCTGCGGGGGTGTAGTGGTAGACCTCCCCAGGGGCTTTGTTTTTAATTAAGCAGAGCCCTGAGGGTCGACGGTCCCATAAATATTCCTGCCATAAGCTACGACTTCAGTGCGCGCCTGCAAAAGCAGGAAAAGAAGAAAGTGTCCATCTCTGCTATTTGTCTTATCTTTATGGATCTCTCTAAGCAGATGGAATGAGTGCGAGCGAACAATTACTGGATTGCAAGTATTTTTGATCTCCTGACTTCTCCCTTTTAAAAAGAAAAACTTTTTTTTTCTTTGTTTCAACTGACTCTTTAAGATGGCACCTGAAAGGGAGTGAAAGTGACGAATGGAATTCTAAACAGCCTTTGTAACTAAGAAGATAAGAAATGTTATGTGGATTTTAATGAAGTGAAGTGAGCTCTCCTATACTTAAAGGGGAAAAGAGAAGTTTCTAGACTTATATTTTGTGAATTTTAAAAACTGAAATGGCTACTAAACCACCTAAGACTGGGGGTAGAAGGGGTTCTGAACCAGCTTTAGAAGATCTGATTAAAGAGCAAGGGAAAGTGTCTGAAGAAAGGTTTAAGGAGATTATGGATAATAATGAGAAAATAAGAGAAGAAATAAAAGAGAATAATAAAAAAATAAGAGAAGATATTTTGATGGCTTTTCAAGGTTTGGCAAAAAGACTGGAGGTGGTGGAGGAGGAGGTGCAAGAAATTGCTCAGTCAAATCAACAAATAGAAAATAGAATGGGGGGAATGCAAATCAAATTGGACAAAAATGAAGATCAAGTGGTGGTGATGCAGTATAGAATGATGGAAGGAGCTCTGAGAATTAGGGGTTTGAATGAGGAGAAAGGGGAAGATTTAAAAAAAATTTTATCAGAAGCTCTGGCTGAATTTATTGAACTTGATCCACAAGAGGTTGCTTATCAAATTGACAAAATTTTATAGAGTTAATTCTGGATTGCTAGGCAAAAGAAACTTCCTAGAGACATTGTGGTTTATTTTTTGAAAAGAACAGTGAGGAATCAAATTTTGCAAGTTGCTTTTCAGAAAAACTTGAAAATAGGAGAACAGGAGCTGAAGGTTTTGAAAGAGATTCCTCCCAAGATGTTAAGGGATAGAAAGGACTTTACATTTTTTACACAAGAACTTAAGAAATACCAGATTCAATTTAGATGGGAGGTTCCAGTTGGTTTGACATTGTATTATCAAGGAAGGAGATATCGCATTGACACAGTGCTTAAGGCCAAAGATTTTCTTTCTACAGTGCTGAAACTTGAAGTAGAAATAATAGAAAAAAGAATTCAAGAGACTCAAATGGGTGTGGAAGCTGAGGTGATTCCAGTGATGTTACCATCTGAGGAACAACCACAAGAACAAAGACTGACGAGGGAGCCCTTGCGTAAAGAAAAGGAGCAACAAACTCAAAGTAAAGTTCAGGATTCTGCTACAGAAGCGGTGGAGGAGCACGGCCAAGATACGGAGGACGATCTTCAGCTTGATCGCTCAAAAGCTTCAGCAGCCAGTAATGGCAAATAAAATCTTGACTTGGAATGTCAATGGTTTGAATTCAGCTCAGAAGAGAAGAAAATATTTCATTATTTGAAACAATTTAAAAATGATGTTATTTGCTTACAAGAAACGCATATTAAATTATCAGATCAAAAGTACCTAATAAACTCAAAGTTAGGTAAACATTTTGTTGCTTCAGCTTTGGAGAAAAACATGGCATAGTGGTTTATTTGAGAAAAGATATACCAGCCAAGTTAATAGAGGCAGATATTCACGGAAGATATATTGCTATTGAACTTACAATAGAAAAAAAGGACTCTCTTGTTTGGTATATATGCACCCAATCAGCAACAAGAAAAATTTTATAGAATGTTATATGATAAGTTGATTCTATGGGATTATAAATCATTATATTGGGAGATTGGAATGGAGTAATAGATACACGAAAGGACAAGAGAATTTCTTCCAAGAAGATACCTGCACATAAAGCTGCCTAAATCCTTTTTGATATGATAGAAGATTTTGAGTTGAGAGATGTATGGAGACTGCGAATTTGGAGGAAAGAGACTATACTTTTTCTCTGATAGGCATCAATCCTTTCACGTATTGATTTTATTTTAATTTCTAATGATTTGCTTTTAGGGTGAAAACTAAGATATTTCCAAGATGTTTGTCTGATCATAGTCCTGTTTGGATGGAATTGCAATATGGAAAGAGGTAGAAGAACTTGGAGATTAAATGAAAATTTGTTTAGATATCAGGATAATGTAAATCAATGTAAAAGCAGATGAAAGAATTTTTGATTATAATTTGAATAATGAAACATCGATAGAAATGGTTTGGGGCCAGTAAAGCTTTTATGAGAGGTGTATTAATATATATAATAGACAGAGAAATAAGCAACAAAGACAGCGTAGGTATTTAGAAGAGGAAATTTATAAGAAACAACAATTATTAATACATAACCATGATCAAAACTTAAAGATGCAATAAAGTTATTACAGAATCAATTTAATATGCAATCTGAAATTATTCAATAAAAGAACTGTGGAACAAACTTGATCTTCTTTTCAAAATGTTCTGCATAATACCATATTTTAATCCAAAAACTTTAACTTTTGCAAGTCCATATATGATAATAGGTAATCCTCACAATAACAACATTTGCTTTCACATTATAAAATGACAGTTTTTAGGATCTAAATGCCATCTAAAACATTTTATAAAATTTTCTCTTAAATTTTGTGCTTATGAATTTAACATTCCTCAAATTTTTATGTTTCTAACATTATAGGTTGTTGAAAATTTTGTGCCCATTTTATACAATCTTTAACTCCATTTCTGAATCAATTTCAACAATACATTATATAATCTCTTTATATGCTGTTGACCTTGATCTTTTATTTGTTTTACCAATTATCATCACTTTGCCTTATACCAATTTTTATCTTTTCCATCTAGATTGCAATTGTCCATACTGGAACCATGTATAATTTCTTCCTTCATCCTCAATTTCTCTAGATTTTAAGTAATTCTTCCATAGTCAAAAGCTCTTTTATAAGTGATAACCTCCATTTTTTGATATATTTATATTCTCTATCATATGTCTGGTGCATATTGGTATCTTTCCATCTAACTTATATTGATATTTTCCAAATCAACAGCACTTCTGACCATATTATTCTTAAATGTCTTATCAATTTTCTTGTCATATATTACATATATGCCATCCATATAACAAACCATAACCTTCTATATTCAAAATCCTTTCCTCTGTTAAATTAATCAATCAAATTAAAGTTAAAACAAAATCATTTATTTCAAGTTAGGCATTTTTAAATCTTTCCTAACGTCTTGCATTATTTTTAACTTTATTCGGTTTTTATTCCATACAAAATTATTAATGCCATTCTTGTAAATTTGCATCTTTCTTCAATATTGGAATCATTTGAAACAAAAATAAAAATCTAAAAAACATTCATTTTATAGAATCTTAACAATGATAATTATAACTTCTTCCATTTTCCATTTCTTTTACTTTTAACAATACCTCATAATTATTTTATATAATTTACATTAAAGGAATGTATACTTAGTATTTAACCTTTTTAACTACTTTGATATTCTTTCTAATTCTTTCTGATGTATTCATATTTTTAATTATCACTTTTGTCTTCTTGATCACTTTAGAATCCACTGATCAATTGTCTCCATCAAATAGAAAAAGATGATTGGTTGAGATAAAGAAACAACCAAATCATCTAAAAGCTCTTAATTTATAATCTTGATTTTTAATTCTAATTCCTTTATTGATCTAAAGGATTTATCAATAATATTTCCAAAGTTAGAATATAATGGTGACAAGGACATCCTTGTCTAGTCCTTCTCAATCTTGAAGATTCTGTTAATCCACCATTTACTATTATTTGAGCTGTTTCTTTGATATATAGCCTTAATTGCTTGAATAAATAATCCAAATTGCATTTTTCTATTACTTTAAAAACATAATCAATCTATCAAGCTTGGCATCCAAAAGGGAATGCTGCTGAAACCTGCTGTTTTTCAAATATTCAAGTAAATTTACAATTTGCTCATATTATATCTCATCTGTCTTTAATAAATCCTGATTGGTCATTATGAATTAATTGATTCATCAGGATCAATCTATTTAAAAAAGTAAATATTTTTAATAAATCTGGATTATGGAATCGCTAGGACAGCTTAAATCTGGTCCAGCTGTGAAAATCTTGGGAGAAGGAAATGAGCTGACAATTGAATTTCTAAAGCTGAGAAAAATTTGAAGGTTAAGTTCTAGCAATAAGTGCTCCAGATCCGAGATTCTTCTGCTTTTGGAAAATAAGACAAGAGATTTATTTTGGACAATAAAGGATTATAGGATAGAACAAAGTGAGAACTTAAAGTAGCCTTATTGATACTTGTAACAAGCTTGAAAACAGTAAAAAATGGGCGAATTGTTAACAAGTTAATGGAAAGCGAAAGTGATACTTTCAGCGTCTGCAGTTGGTAATTTGCATGTTACTTGCTGCTACTCTTTAACTCTTTGCTGCCTGCTGATAGAATCTAGGGAGATTTTTAAATATTGCTTTAAAGACTGTGTTTTTCAGAGGTTAAGAAGATTTAAAGTGAATATTAAGTTGGAAATAAATAAATAAATAATTTTATAGAAGATGGCAGCCAAACAATTAAAGTCTACTGTAACAAGAGCTCTGGAACTTTATCAGCTGGTGCCTCTCCAGCTCATACAGCAGAGACTAGAACATTGAATTTAGAGGCGTTACAAGAGAACTTAAAAGGCTTTATAGAAGAAAATTTAAAGTAATAACTGATGAGATGTCTGAAATGAAAGAGCAGATATCAGAAATTCAAGTGGGAAATAAAGAAGTTAAAGAAGGATTTGTAATGGCAGTACAAAGTTTAATACAATGTGATTTTATTAGAAGAGGAGGTTGAAGAAATTAAGCAACAATTTAAAATTAGAAAATAAAATGGATGAATTTCAAAGTAAAATGGAAAAAACAGAGGATGAAATAGTTTTGATACAATATAGAAATATGGAATTTGCTCTTAGAATTGAGGTTTGAAAAATAGGAAGAGAATTTAGGAAATTTTTCTAGTATTTGCTGAGATATTAGCAGTCCAGATGTATCAAATTGATAAAATATATATGTGAATTCTTGGATAGAGGCAAAAAAGTTGCCAAGGGATGTTGTTATTTATTTTACAAACAGAACAGTGAGAAATCAGATTTTGCAAGCTTCATATAAGGGGAGAAGATTCAGATTTGGTCAAGATATTTTGATATTAAAGGAAATTCCACCAAAATGTTAAGGCTAGGAAGAATTTGCCTTCCTGGTGAATGAACTTAAAACATCAGATTGAATATAGATGGATATTCCAACTGGTATAATAGTATATTATGCAAAGTATGTCTCAATACGTTGGAAAAGCAAGAGAATTTTATGTTGAGGTATTAAAGTTGAAGTCTTCATTGGAAGCTAGAAGAAGAGGCTGAAGTGAAGGAAAGAGAAGTGAAGCAGGTACAAGAACAGATTGTGATGGAAGAAGATTTATTACAAGTGTTGGAAATACCTAGACTGGTTTAGATTCAAAAGAACAAAGGTTGACAGAGCTGCTGCTAAGCATGAGGAACAAGAGATGAAGGCACAACAACAACTGGCAACTATTACAACGGAAACAGTGGGAGAAAGGCCTAAAGTAAAATGTGATCTCATTTGGTTTCCAAAGTTTTATCTTGGAATGTTAATGGCCTGAACTCACGTGAAGAAGAAAAAGTATTTCATTATTTGAAACAATTTAAAATGTCATTACCTGTTTACAAGAAACATATATTAGATCTTGCTAAATGTTAGATGATTGTGAAGATGCTACTTATTATATATGGTGGACTTGTAAAAAGTTAAAGCATTTTGGATTGATGGTGGATCATGCAGAATATTTTGAAAAAGAAGATTAAGTTTATAGTTCTTTCTACTAGAATAATTATGGACTATACAGCTATAGAGACTAAATTGATTTTGAACTTAATAACAGTCAGACTTTTGATTGCTCAGTATTGGAAGAAAGAAGAATTACCTACAATCAAGAATGGACACTTAAAGATCAAATCTGGCAGAGATGACAAAATCTGCTTACTTGAAAGACTATACACTAGAAAAATATATCTAGAATGGAAATGGATTGATTATATTTAAAATAAGTATCAGATAAAAAATATTGAATAGCATAGGAGTAAATTTAGAAATATTTTGTATTAGATATATTTTGAAGGAGAGAATTGATGTGATTAAGTGTGGTGTGACTAGATTATAATTTAGAATTATTTTGGATTATGATTGTTAGTTTTGATACCTGCATTTTGTTCAAGTATTTAAGAAATTTTTAGAGATATGATGGTTAATGTACAGGATTGAAGAAAATAAATGTATCTCTGCATTTTTAGAACTAAAGAAAGAGATTGAAAAGAAGAAGAGGAAGGAAAATAGTAAAAGAAAATATAAATGGATGTAGATAAGAGAAGGAGAAATTTGGAAAGTAAAAGAAGAAGAAAGAGTGTTAAAATTTAATTCAAGACTAATTGTATATAACTGTACATTGGATGAATTATTTGATATGATTGTAAAAATAAAACTTTTTATGAAAAAAAAAAAAATCTATTCGCTAGTATCTTAGCAAATATCTTATAATCAGTATTTAAAAGCGATATTGGCCTATAATTCTCTGGTTTAACACCATCTCGATCTTCTTTAGGTATTAATGAGATAAAAGCTGTCCTCCATGAAGGAGATTCCCTTTGTATTCTGTTAAATAACTCCTTATGGTACAATCATCTCATTTGTAAATTTTATAATAAGTATTGAAGCCATCTGTACCTGGTGCTTTATTCTTTGCTTAATTGCAAACACTATTTCTCAAAGAAATTAATTGATTCAACTCTTCCTTTGATCTACTGTAATTTCAAAATACCATGGTCCTGTAAATATTCATCTATATCTTTATCACTAATCACATCTCTAGAATATAACTTAGTATAATATTCTAAAAAGCTTTTTAATCAAATTTTGCTGATGTACTTCCTATCTATATTCTATTTTATCAATTATACGTGTTGTTTCTTTCTTAATAAATATGCTAACCACCTTCCAGGTTTATTAGAATTATTAAACAAATTATGTTTTCATATTGTAAATCCACCTGATCTGCCATTAACATATTAAATTGACCTCATATTTATTGACTTTATTTTACTATCTCTGTGATACCAATAACTGCTCCTTCCTTTAATTTCCTCTTCAGTTCTTTTTTTTTTGCAGTCTATTTCATATTTATTATTCATCTCTAAAAAATTTCATATAAGCTTTGCTGGTGTCCCAAACTATCTCTATAGGTGTCCTTTATCCATGTTCAAAGAAAAAAATTCTTCATTAGATTTTACATTCATTTACATTTTGTTCATATTTAAACAATTCTCATTCATCTCCACGACCTCCTGGCCTCTTTTTGAAACAATCCATAGGGCTAAGGATCAAAGGTTCTGAACAAATTTTGTCTTTTCACTCTGAAAACAAATCATTAGTAATTAAATAAATCAATCCTAGAAAAAGATTGATGTCTGTCAGAAAAAAGTAAATCTCTCTTTTTCATGCTCTCGCCACATCTCTCAATTCTAAATCTTCCATCAAATCAAAGAATGCCTTTGGCAGTTTTACAGAATATTTCTAAGACTTTATCTTTCTATCCATCACCCATTCCAATCACCATTAATATATAAGTTTTATAATCCCAAGATGTTATTCTTTATGTAAAACTTATAAAATTTTTCTTGTTGTTGATTTGCATAAACTCTATTAAAAGTATTTTTCTCCCTCCAATAAAAGTTCAATAGCAATATATCTTCCTGATTATCCGCCTCAATTAATGCAGATAAATTACCTTTATATAAACAACTAGTCCATTCTTCTTTCTGTGGCAGATGCAACAAAATGTATTAGAATTTATCAAATATTTGGTCTGTTCTAATATGTGTTTTGTAAACATACAATGTCATTTTAAATTGCAAATAATGAAATATCTTTCTTCTCTTGTGGTGAGTTTAATCCATTGACATTCCAAGATAAAAGTCTAATTGCATTATCAGCAATGAAATAGCAGAAATCATATCTTTCTTGGGCCTTGCTCCCACTGTGTTGGAAGCAGAGAGCCTGTTGAGCCTTTCTTCTTGCCTTTTGACAGCTGCTCTTGTCATCCTTGGCTTAATGATCCCATCTTAGACACATCCAACAGGTAAAAGGTCTTCTTATTATCACTTCTTTTCTTTAATTTCAATTCTTTTCCTACCATAGATGGTGGATTTCAACTTTAAGCACATACAAAAATTTGTGCTTTACTGACTGTATTAAGACGATGCTTTCCTTCAGTAAACTATTATAAATTGGGATGTCCCATCTACTCAATCTGAGTTTTTAAGTTTTCACCAAAAAGCAAATTTCCTACCTCTCAACATTTTGAATTTCTTTAGTATTAAAATATCTTGGCCGGCAGCTTGAATCTTGTCTCCTTTGAGTTGTAGAATCATTATTCACTGTTCTAGAAAATAAATAACAATGTCTCTGGGAAGATTTCTTTGTCTTGCTATCCAGAATTCAAATAAATTTTATCAATATAAAAGACATCTGCTGGGAACTGAAAATCTCTGAAAGGCCTAAAAATTTAAAATTCTCATTTTACATTCTTTAAGTCCAGGATTAGAAGCAAGTTCCATAGCTCTATATTGTACCAAAACAATTTCATCATCAACTTATCCATTTTGATTGAACTGAATCTTATTTTCCAATTTTAAATTAACTATTATTTCTTCTACTTCCTGCTCCACAAAATTACATTTGATGCCAGATTTACTTGAAAACCTTCAACTATTTCAGTTTGAATTTCTAACATCTGTTTTTTCATCTCTGACATTTCTTCTGTAATTAAACTTATCTCTATCTGGGAAGTTTGCCAATTCAGCATGAAGAGATTCTTCATAAATTCTTTCAGGTTATCCTGAAGTGCTTCCAAATTTAATGATTTTGTATCTGCTGTATGTGCTGGAGAGACTCCCGGTGTTAATGTTCCTGGGGTTTTTGTAACAGTTGACTTTAATTGTTTTGCTGCCATCTCTTAAAATTTCTCTTTAACTTAATGTATATAAACTGATTCTGAATTTAATAACTGCTGCAAGATTATTGATTGCACAATATTGGAAGAAAGAAGACTTACCTACAATTGGAGAATGGATTAGTAAAGTATCAAATTTAGCAGAAATGGCAAAAATTTGTTGAAAGTACACAAGAAAATATATTTTATAGAATGGATTGATTATATTCAAGTATCAGATTAAAAATATCAATTATTTTTGATGAAGTTAGAATTACTATGTAAATTTTGAGAAGAAGATATATTTTGAAATCTTTTTTTATATTTTAGATTATGTTTTTAGTTACAAATGTATTCTGTTCTCTGAATAAAACTAAATTGATTTTAATACAGGAATAATGGTGAATTAAACAAGTTGAATTTTACTTTTAAAATTAAGAAATTGAGAGGATAAAGAAGAAGAAAGTACATGTAAAAAGAAAAGAAGAAAAGATAGAGATTAAAAAGGAGAAAATTGATTAAAATAAGAAAATAAGCAGAGAATAAATTTAAGAAATGAGAAAAGAAAGGATTATAGTGTTACATTATTATATAATTTAGAGAAGATTTTGGATAAGGAATTAAAAAAAAACAATTATTAATAAAAATGCAAAAAAAAAAAAAAGTTACAGAATCAATTTAATATGATAATGGCTGATCAGGTGGCAACAAATATACAATATGCCAAACATAATACTTTTTGTAATGCAAATAGACCTGGTATGGTTAGTATACCTTAAGGAAAAGACAAAAACAACGATTATAGAAAAATAGAATATAAAGGCAAAGAGAGATATCAACAGGATAAAATTAAAAAGCTTTTTAGAATATTATACAAATTTATATCTTAAAGATAATATATTGAATAGGATATTGATAATTATTTGAAGGAATATAAGGTTAAAATTTAACTTTAGAACAAACGGATGAACTGAATCGGCCTATAACTGAAGAAATTATTTTGGTAATTAAACAATTAAAATGGGAAAACTCCTGGCACGGATGGGCTCACAGTTAGTTATTATAGGAATTTACAGGATGAGATGTTAGGTCCACTTAAGGAATTATTTAATCAGATAACTAGAGGGGAATTCTCATGGAGAACCTCCTTTATTTCATTGATACCAAAAGAGGAACAGGATTGTTCTAAACCTGGTAATTATAGGCCAATTTCACTTTTAAATAATGATTATAAGATTTTTGTTAAAATAATAGCTAATAGATTAATGTTGATTCTGCAGCAAGAATTCATAATGATCAATCTGGATTTATAAAAGGGAGACAGATGAGGAATAATGTTAGGCAGATTGTTAATTTACTGGAGTACTAGAAAAGAAAATTTTATTCCAGCAGCATTTATTTTTCGATGCAGAGAGCTTTTGATCGATTGCATTGGGATTTTTATTTAAATTAATAGAAAAGATGCAATTTGGAGATGGTTTTAAGAATAATTAGGCAATTTATGGAGAGCAAACAGCACAGATTATAATCAATGGTAGCTTAACAGAACCTTTTAAGATTGCGAAGGAACAAGAATTATTGTTTATTTTAACTCTAGAACCATTATTGGATAAAATAATGAAGTAAAGGAGATAGAGGGAATTAGAGTTAGACAACATGAATATAAGCAAGATTTCAGATGATGGTGATTCTTAACAATTTAGTAAATGTTGAAATAATTGATCAATAGGGAATTTCATTTATAAATCAGAAAAGACAAAAAGTGATAATAAAAATATGTAGACAACAGAAAGAAAACAGAGGAAATAACAGGATTAAATTGTTAGAAAAATATAGAATATGATATAAGAGAGAGAGGATTATATACTTTAACATATAGTCTTTTTTAAATAGATAAATCTTTTTGTATAATGTATAAAATTTCTCAAATAAGTGATATAAATATGGAGACAAGAGAAAATTAGAGAAGGATTTGAAATTGTAAAGAAAGTACTTAGGGTTTATATTACATCATCAAATGTGAAATTGTATAAGAATAACTATGAGGTTTTATGGCAAAAAGTTCAGAAGGAGTTGATTGTTTGGAAAAATTGCAATTATCTTTGCTGGGAGAATTGCTTATTAAAATGAATGTTTTACCTAGATTTTATTCCTCTTTCAGATGATACCAATAATTAAGAAAGATAAGAATCTTGAGGAATGGCAGAAGGAATTAACAAATTTATATGGGAAGGTAAAAAGCTAGGGTTAAAATGAAAATAATTCAAGATTCTCGGAAAGGGAGGTTTAAAATGCCTAATTTTAAATTATATTATGAAGCAGCTTCTCTCTGCAATAAGTGATTGGTTTAATTTAACAGAGGAAAGAATTTTGAATATAGAAGGTTATGATTTGTTATATGGATGGCATGCATATTTAATTTATGACAAAAAGTGGATAAGGCCTTTAAAAATCATGTGCTAAGAAATGCTCTTCATGTGTTTGGAAAAATACTCTTATAAACTAAATTATAAGGTTCCTATATGGGCAAGTCCTAGACATACAGAGAATATAAATATAGAACAGAATCAGGAAATGATTACATATAAAGATCTTTTGTATACTGAAAGAGGTAATTTGCAATTAAAATCTCTGCAAGTATTAAGAGAGGAAGGGAAAAATTATACTTGGTTTCAATATGAGCAACTACGTGCTAGATGGAAGGAAGATCAGAAAATTGGTATAGAGCAGAACGAGGAAATTTGGTAAAGCAAATTAGAAATCAGTCTCAGGAGCATATAAAGAGATTGTATAATGTGTTACTTGAAATAGATTCTGAAAGGGACTTGGTAAAGGACTGTATGATAAAATGGGCACAAAATTTTCAGGAGCCAATATTATTGGAAACTTGGGAAAAATTTGGGTTAGAAATGTTAAATTCATGCAGGCACAGAATCTGAGGGAAAATTTTTATAAAATGTTTTATAGATGGCATTTAGATCCTAAAAAATTATCGTGTATGTATCCAGATATGCAAGCAAAATGTTGGAGATGTAATTGTGATGACGCTACATATTTTCACATTTGGTGGACTTGTAAGGACATAAAGGCCTTTTGGATAAAAATTTGGTGGATTTTACAAAATGTTCTGAAAAAGAAGATAAAGTTCCTGCCGCAATTTTTTTTGTTGGGAATTATTACGGATTGTACAGTAATTGAGACTAAATTGATTTTAAACCTAATAACAGCAGCAAGATTATTAATAGGACAATACTGGAAGAAAAAAGAAGTACCTACAATAGAAGAATGGATATTGAAGTTGCCAATTTGAGATGGCTAAGATATCAGCCTTTTGAAAGATAATACAAGAAAGATACTTAAAGGAATGGAAAAATGGATTGACTATTTTAACATAGATATCAGACTAAGAGTTATCAGACTGTTTTGAATGATTATGATGTATTATTCTGATTGTTTTGGGGAAGTTAGAATTGATGATTGTAGGGTATAATTAAGTTGGGATGAAATTTTTAGCATATGTTTGTTTTATTTTTTAACTATACTGTGCTCCGTCAGGGGGTTGTGAAGGGAGGGAGAGGAGGAAAAGGGGAAAAATTTTGTAAAACTTTTTGAATAAAAAAAAAAAAAGAAAGAAAATCATATCTATTTGTTTCAAAATGGGAAATGGTTGAATGACTGGAATTCTTGTAGCTCCCTTCCCTGTCATCCCAATAAATCTTGCTAAAGAGAACAACATAATAGTCATTTAGAGGAATTTGCTTTTCAGCCACTGCCAGTGAATATGACACCTTTTAAGAAATCGTTTGAGCCATTATTCCTCCTGGCAGTGGCTAAATGTGTCTATGTGGGAGAGAGCGAAGAGGAAAGAGAGAAGATGGATGCTGTGGGAATCAAGCTCCAACCAGCTTGTTTGATCGTCTCCATGAAAACCATCGGAATGGCAGATTCACCTGAAACGTTTACCTGTTCTCAGCCGGGGAAGCAAGTATCCAGTGCTAGTATATGGTCCCTTCTTGATATTCCAGGAAAATCCTTTGTACAGAAAGTGTTGATCACAACAGTTCTCTAGGATTCCAATTTGGGGTTGTTGTTGTTATTTATGTGTCCACCTTTAAGAAATTCCCACTGTTATTTCTTTTTTCCTTTCCTCATCCAGAGAAATAAAAGAGCAACATCTAATGATATTCATGCGCTTTAATTTTCCACTCTACAATTTATCCCTAAAGCATTTTCTACTCCTCTTCCAAGCTTGGCTTGTCTGTGAAGGGTTGGGTGACATTCAGAGAAAGAGATTCTCCCCCGGACGAGATTGAAGGGATCCTGTTTGAAAGCAGCCGCATCGTTGACTGTGGCAAGAGCGCTAAATCCCGAGCTTTCATCCAGGTCCAAGAAGGGGCTGAGAAAGGGTGGGAACATTGTGGCTTTTAGGAACTTTTCTGACCCTCCTCCCCTCCCCCACTTCCCTGCCTGCAGGCCTGAGACTTGCGACTTCCCGCTGGCTTCCCCACTGACCAAGTCGCCTCATCTAATGACGGTGGGATTTGCTTAATGACCACAACTGTGACTGCAGGGATTGTCATCGCTGACTGGTGCGGTTGTTCTTTACATCCACACTGCTTAGCTATGGGAATTCTGGCCCAAATTGCCTTCGTAAATCGAGGACTGCCTATACTTTAAAGACCAATAAGGGCATTAATGGACAAATTTGGCAGGTTTCGACATTGTGTCCAATTTCCAGGCTGCCCTTCAGAAGCAGAGCTGACAACAAGAAACTGAAAGGCAGGAAGTCCTTGGCTTATGACCACAGCTGAGCCCAAAATTTCTGTTCCTAAGCAAGACAGTTGTTAAGTGAGTTTTATCCCATTTTATGACACTTCTTGCCACAGGTGTTAAGTGAAGCCTTAAAATTCTTAGGCCAGTAACACGGCTGTTAAGTGAAGCAGACTTCCCCATTGATTTTGCTTGTCAGGAAGGCGCAGAAGGAGGTCAATGACTCTGGGACACTGCAACCCTCATAAGTACATGCCAGTTGCCTCCAGATTTTGAACACATGACCACGGGGACGATGTGACGGTCATAGGTGTGAAAAATGATAATGTTACTTTTTTCAGAGCCATTCCAGTGGTCACTAAATGAATCATCGTAAGCCGAGGTCTCCCTGTACGTGAGATGGGGAGCATTTCCTCAGAATCCAAGGGGAGCCAAGGCCTCTGCAGTTATGAAGCCCCCCAACCCTGAAAACTCTCCCCCCCACAAGAGTTTTGCAGGGGGCGACAGAAGGCAAAGCTCAGGAAGGGGTGGGAGAACCTGGCTTGAGCTCCGGTGAGGACAAAGTTTCTAGTCCTCCGTATTAAGAGGAGCTTCCAGGATTCCCCTCCCCCAACTCTGCTTCCTGGTGCTTTAGAACCACACGAAGACCCCGATTCCTCCCACTTTAGATGGGCCTCCATGCTACTAATGGTGTCCAGGTGGGTCCTTGGCCTGAAAGACCCCACGGTCAATGGTTCTTCAAGAAGGTGGCTCTCTGGGGCCACTTTGGCTAGCGGAAGGAGAAGGCCCAATTCAGAGGATCTTCTGCAGGCTCAGGAGGAAACTCAGCTCATTCCTAGAAACACTCTGTAGATTGGGGGCATTGACCTTCCTCTGGAGGAAGAATGGCTCCTTCCTCCCAGGCTAAGGACCAGCTCAGCTGGCAGGGAAGGCGAGGAAGGAGCCTGGAGAGAGAGGAACAGCCTCTTCTTCCCCCTCTTTCGTCCCCTTCCCTTTCCTCCCCGAACCCCCAGAAGCTCAGCTCTGGACTGGGGAGGGTCCGGGAGCCTTGGGCCCCTCCAGAGCCTTTGCCCAGGCAGATCCTGGGGGGCCTCCCAGAGCCCTCCTCTCCAGCCAAGCCAGGGGGCCACTTTTAGCCAGCAACCCCCAGGATCTCAGGGTTTGTGATTCCCACATCACGAAGGTCGTGTCTGGAGCCAGAAGGGAAACGGGGGTCCCTGTCCATTCTAGGGCCAAAGGGAAGCCGGTTCCAACTCTGGGAGGCAGCTGGCAACTGGGCAAAAGAACTCAAAGCCGTAATAGCTCAGGCTGTAAGAAGCCTGTTATTAGAACACAGCAGCCTGCAATTACTGCAGGTTCAAGCCCGGCCCAAGGTTGACTCAGCCTTCCATCCTTTATAAGGTAGGTAAAATGAGGACCCAGATTGTTGGGGGGGCAATAAGTTGACTTTGTATATAAATATACAAATAAGATGAGACTATTGCCTTATACACTGTAAGCCGCCCTGAGTCTTCGGAAAAGGGCGGGATATAAATGTAAACAAAAAAAACCCAACTAATTCTGGCAAAAAAGCCCCAAGGAGGGAAGAGCCCATTCACTTCCAAGTCAGGAGAAATCTTTCCAAGAGTCAGGAGAGAATAATAGCTAAGAAGGGAGCTAGAACACCACCACCCCCTTTCTGCCTTTGTGGGGCACCTGGGCTGAGGCCTGGGGGCTCCTGAACCTTCCCCCCCCCACAGCCCCATCTCAGGGTCGGGTTTATTGGGTTGCAGGTATGATTGACAACTTTCTTCACTCCCACAGCTGTAGACAGCAACATCTGGACAAGGAGGAACTAACTTCTCTGCTTTAGGAGAGAAAAGATGGCAGCTGCAGATTGGGGTGGGGGTGAAACCCAGCTTTCAGTTCAGGTGTTCTGGTTCCTCCTAGACCTTGGCTCTGAGGTAGAGGCCGCTTCAATTTCAGTCCCAGGAGACCTCCTCTCTTCCTCCATAAGGTCTCAGACTGGCTCAGGCTGGATCCCTTCCTCTTCAACTGCGGCAGGGACCTCGATCTGGCTGGGGATGATTGGCAGCTCCTGGTATTTGGGGTTGGTTTTTATGTAGACTGGCTGGGTGGGTTTGTTCTGCTGTGTAAGAGCTGCAAGAGAACATCACAAATATGCTGCAGACACCTGGTGGGTGAGGAGGAAAAGTCCATGGAGGAAAAGGCAGGTGGGAGAAAGACAGAGAGAGAATCAAGGAATGGCAAGACTTGGGGTCCCTTCTGAAAAACCTTCTGCCTGCTGACCTCTGAAGCTTTGAGCAGGTCAGGCTGATTCCTCTCAGCTATTAGTTACAGACTCATCAAAGGGAAGGAAATTTTTCTTCTTAGGCAGTGGACACAGACTGAATGCAAATTCCTCCTTCATTGGGAAAGTCACCTGGACAGGAGGCCACCCAGAAGTGACATCTTCATTTATGGAGTAGATATGGATCTGTGTATAAAACATCCTGGAAGGTCAGAGCAGAATAATAAAATATAAAACCCAACAAATGATAAGTCTTACAGGAAGGCCTCTTCTCATGCAGAGCCATGACCTCTGGGGTTCTGAATTGGGGAGAAGGCTGATCTCGGACTTGAGGTGGGAGGCCAGAACCAGCGAAGGACCAATAATTCTCCTGCTTGGATCGGTCTGGGCAGAGTCCTTGCAGAGAGAAGAAAAGTGGGAGGATCCTTTATTGAGAGGACTGCAGTTCAAGGGGCTTGGCAGCCTAGAGGGAACTTTCTTTGCTCTCTTCACGAGTCCCAGCCAGATTTTCTTCTTCCTATTGACATCCACAAGTTTTGAACCCAAAACGGAGCTCTTCTTGGCGGTGGGTAAAACAGCGCTTACATGCCCCAGAAGGAGCAAAGGCAGAAGTTCAGGGGCAGGGACCCCACAGGGTTAGCACTCTATGAGAAGAGTCTGTGTGGGGAGGGGTTCTGAAGGCTAAGGACTCGTCAGCCCTCCCAGAAAGTTGCTGGCTGAAGTTCAGTCATCCACGTTAGATTCGGGCAATAACAAGGCAGGAGACCAGGATAGTGACAACAGCTCTTTACTATATGGTGAACCCAGCAACCCGGGCTGGGAAAACCTCTCTTATATACAGTTTAGCCAGAGGCTTCAACCAATCAACAACGTGCTTTTTCCGCCAAAACTTTTAAAGATACATTACACTCCTTCCTCCCAGAAAACACTTTACCAATATTTACATAGAATTAACATCTTATTTTTCACGTAATCACGCAAGTAGACTGGGCGCCTCCTGACTCTTTCGGACCTCGCATTCATTTCTGGGAGTGAGTCGAGCTGACCGGAGGGACTGTTTGTTCCTCTCAGCTCCTCCTCTAGGCCATCCGGCCCTGGATTATTTGCAGAGTCGTCCCTGCTGTCTTCAGGAGGAACCGGTTGCCGCTGGACCTCCTGGAACTCAGATAAGTCCCGTTGCCCCGGGTTTGAGTCAGCTGTGGATTCAACATTGGATAGTCATGTTTCGCCTGATTCTGTTTTACGGTTATGCTTTTCTTATTTGGTCTATGTGGCGCTTCCATACCCGGCCATCCTCTAGATATGATTTTGGTCCTGTTATTTCTAGGATTTTCCTGCTAACCAGGTCGGGCCTCGCTGTAGTTGTGTGCCCACACTAGGTCGCCTGTTGCCATCCCTCTTGTTTTACCGTGTGCCCCTTTGTAACCGTCTGGTGTGTAGTTTGGGTTTAAACGGTCTAGTGGGCACCTAAGCTTCCGACCCATTAATAGCTCTGCCGGCCCGCCAGTTGTTACACAGGGGTTCTGTGTTGGACTGCTAGAATGTATCGATTTTTGTTTGCCAATCGCCTGGCCTGATTCTGGACAATGCTTCCGCCCGAACGAAACGTTCTGCAAGGCCGTCGTCGCAGGGTGGAAAGGCGAGAGGACATGCCGGATGCCCTCCTCTGCCATACCCTCAAACTGGGTTGCCGTGAATTGCGGCACATCGGAGACTAGAGTGTCGGGCAACCCGTGGGTTACAAATAGGTGCCGAGACTGATCACGGCCTCGGCTGTCATGGATCTCATGAGAATGATTTCCAGCCATTTGGAGTAGGCATCGACTACTACCAGAAAGGTTTGGCCGTGGAAGGGCCGGCAAAATCGATATGGATCCTAGACCAAGGGCCCTGGGGTCTCTCCATTCCCGAATCGGGGCCGTAGGGGTAGCGGTCTGGACTCCTGGCAGGCCTGGCATTTCCCTACCCTTTCAGCAATTTCCGTGTCCATTAAGGGCCACCACATAGCTTCTCGCTAGACCCTTCATTCTCACGATCCCTGGGTGGCCTTCGTGAAGGCGGACCCCACTTTCTTTGCTCTCTTCACGAGTCCCAGCCAGGGATTCCCTCTCCCCCCCCTTCTTCTTCCTCCCCATTGACATCCACAAGAGCGGTTCTTGAACCCAAAACGGAGCTCTTCTTGGCGGTGGGTCCGAAAACCCCACAGCGCTGCGGGTACAAGCGCCCCCCCCCCCGCTCCCAGAAGGGAGCAAAAGGCAGAAGCTTCGGGGAGGGGCAGGGACCCCACAGGGTTGGGGGAGGGGCACTCTCTATGACGAAGAGTCTGTGTGGGGGGGAGGGGTTCTGAAGGCTCCCAAGGACTCCCCGGTCAGCCCTCCCAGAGACCCCCCCCCCAGTCCTCGCTGGCTGTGGGGCTGCGCCTCCCCTTCAGTCATCCACTGTGTTAGATTCGGGCAATAACAAGGCAGGAGACCAGGATAGTGACAACAGCTCTTTACTATATGGTGAACCCAGCAACCCGGGCTGGGAAAAACCTCTCCTTATATACAGTTTAGCCGGTGGCTTCAACCAATCAACAACGTGCTTTTTTCCCGCCAAAACTTTTAAAGATACATTACACTCCTTCCCTCCCAGAAAACACTTTACCAATATTTACATAACTTTTACATCTTATTTTTCAACGTAATCACGCAAGTAGACTGGGCGTCTCCTGACTCTTTCAGACCTGCGCAATTCATTCTCTGGGAGTGAGTCGAGCTGACCGGAGGGACTGTTTGTTCCTCTCAGCTCCTCCTCTAGGCCATCCGGCCCTGGATTATTTGCAGAGTTGTCCCTGCTGTCTTCAGGAGGAACCGGTTGGCGTCGCTGGACCTCCTGGAACTCAGATAAGTCCCGCGTTAGCCCCGGGTTTGAGTTAGCTGTGGATTCTAACATTGGATAGTCGGGGCCTGTTTCGTCTGATTCTGTTTTACCGGTTATGCGTTTTCTTATTTGGTCTATGTGGCACTTCCATACCCGGCCATCCTCTGAGATATGATTTTGGTCCTGTTATTTCTAGGATTTTTCCTGCTAACCAGGTCGGGCCCTCGCTGTAGTTGTGTGCCCACACTAGGTCGCCTGTTGCCATCCCTCTTGTTTTACCGTGTGCCCCTTTGTAACCGTCTGGTGTGTAGTTTGGGTTTAAACGGTCTAGTGGGCACCTAAGCTTCCGACCCATTAATAGCTCTGCCGGGCTCCGGCCAGTTGTTACACAGGGGGTTCTGTGTTGGACTGCTAAGAATGTATCGATTTTTGTTTGCCAATCGCCTGGCCTGATTCTGGACAACGCTTCCTTTGCGCTCCGAACGAAACGTTCTGCAAGGCCGTTCGTCGCAGGGTGGAAGGGCGCCGAGAGGACATGCCGGATGCCCTCCTCTGCTAAGTATCCCTCGAACTGGGTTGCCGTGAATTGCGGGCCGTTATCGGATACTAGAGTGTCGGGCAACCCGTGGGTTACAAATAGGTGCCGTAGGACTGAGATCACGGCCTCGGCTGTCATGGATCTCATGAGAATGATTTCCAGCCATTTGGAGTAGGCGTCGACTACTACCAGAAAGGTTTGGCCGTGGAAGGGGCCGGCAAAATCGATATGGATCCTAGACCAAGGGCCCTGGGGTCTCTCCCATTCCCGAATCGGGGCCGTTGGGGGTAGCGGTCTGGACTCCTGGCAGGCCTGGCATTTCCCTACCCTTTCAGCAATTTCCGTGTCCATTAAGGGCCACCACACATAGCTTCTCGCTAGACCCTTCATTCTCACGATCCCTGGGTGGCCTTCGTGAAGGAGCCCCAATACCTTTTCCCTCAATTTCTCCGGGATCACCACTCGATCCCCCATAGCAGGCACCCCTTGAGCTGAGAGTTCCCACGTTTTTACAAACTCTTTAAAACGCCGCCCGCAGCGGCCAACCTCTTGTACCCAACCCATTACAGTCCTTATCGTAATGTCCTTGTACGAAGCCCGAGCCACCTCTTTGGATGTGACTGGGCCAGAGTCCAGAGAGTCAATTAGCAGAACCGGCGTCCCCGGAGTGGGGTCTTCGATATTCTCTGGTAACAGGCATCTGCTCAGGGCGTCTGCATGCCCTACTTCCTTCCCTGGCCGGTGTAGTAGTTTGTAAGAATATGCTGCCAGGAAAATAGTCCATCGGGTCAGTCTGGGCGAAAGTGCCACGGGTGTTGGGCGGTCGCCTGCCAACAGTCCTAGCAAAGGTCTATGGTCCGTGATGATTTCGAAATCACGACCAAATACATATTCATGGAATTTCTTTACTCCGGAGACTATAGCCAAGGCTTCCTTATCCAGCTGGCTATAATTCCTTTCGGTTGCTGACATGGTTCGGGAGTAATATGCAATAGGGGCTTCTGTGCCATTTGGCAACCTGTGGCTGAGCACAGCCCCCACCCCATAGGGAGACGCATCGCAGCTTAACACTAATGGCAGCGTGCCATTTTATTGGATAAGGAGGCTATCACTCGATAGGAGATTCTTTACCCCTTCGAATGCCCTAGCTTCCGCCTTTCCCCAAGACCATGCAGCCGTCTTTGCTAGTAATTTATGCAGCGGCTCGGCTACTGTTGCCTTATTTCTTAAGAATACCGCGTAGAAATTGACCAGACCTAAGAATGCCTGTAATTCCGTTTTGTTCTTTGGAACTGGGGCCTTCCTGATGGCCCGTACCTTGCTTTCAGTGGGGTGAATCCCTTCCCTGTCTATCCGGTAGCCCAGGAATTCCACAGATTCAACCCCGATCTGGCATTTGTTCAGTTTAACTTTTAGACCGGCAGACCGGAAAATGCCCAAAACTTTTCGCAGCCTTACCCCTAATTCCTCTAGATTCTCAGCGGATACCAGTACATCGTCAAAGTATGGTACCACCCCTGGTAGTCCCTGCAATAGCCGCTCCATTAGGTTCTGAAATAACCCTGGAGCCACACTAACCCCAAACTGTAACCGGGTGCACTTAAAAGCCCCTCTGTGAGTCACAATTGTCTGCGCTTCGGCTGTGCTGCTATCTACGGGTAGCTGTTGATAGGCTTGGGCTAAGTCTAGCTTGGCAAAAACCTGCCCTTGCCCTAATGAGTGTAGTAAGTGCTGTACCACCGGAACGGGGTAAGCACTCTTTTGCAATGCTTTGTTAAGCGTTGCCTTGTAGTCAGCGCAAATCCGGACCGACCCGTCCGGTTTGACTGGGGTGACTATAGGGGTTTCCCACTTAGCATGGTCAACTGGCACTAGAATTCCCTGGTTTACTAGCTTGTCCAGTTCCCGGTCAATCTTGGGCTTTAGGGCGAATGGGACCCTCCTAGCCTTTAACCGAATAGGGGCAACTTGTGGGTCTAAGTTAAAGGAGATAGGGGTCCCCGTGTACTTGCCCAGGCAGTCCTTGAAAACGTCCTCAAACTCCTTCATGAGTGTGTCTTTGAGGTCGACTTCGTTTCTGAAGATTCCAGTCACTCCCATGCCCAATGCTCGGAACCAGTCCAGTCCCAACAAGCTTGGCAGGGTTCCATCAACTATGGTGATGGGCAGGGTCTTCTTGTATTGTCCATATTCGACGTGGACGGACGTTACCCCTCGAACAGGGATGCGATTCCCTTGGTAGTCTTGTACCTTTAGTTTCTGTGGTTGCAGTTTGCGCTTTGCGATGGCGGGTAAGGCTCTCACGAGAGTGTCCCAGGACATGATCGTGATCGATGAGCCGGTGTCCACCTCCAATCGGCACGGCACCCCCTCAATCTTTGTTTTCGTAAAGATTTTTTTTTCTAGGCGTGTTGATGCGTGACCCACTCTCACGGTAGTCTGATTCAACTTCGCGCCTTTTTTGAATTGACCAATCACGGGCCGCTTCACCGTTCCCGCGCTCTGATTGGTCGGTTTGAATTTTTGGCGGGAAGGTTGGGGTGCTCGACAGGCCTGTGCTAGGTGCCCCTTCCTTTCGCACCGCCGACAAATCGCATCCTTGAATTTGCATTGTTGTCGTTGGTGTTGCCCTCCACAACTCGCGCAGTCACCCCGGTCTTCTTTCTCCGGCCTCCCGGTGTGGAAGACTCCTTCCTCTTCCTCACCGTCCGACTCGGCCTGGACCTCTTCGTTGTGGACCGGGGTTGATTTTGCACCAGCCGTTGGTGCGGCCGGCTTTTGTAGGGTTTCCGCCGCCTGGGTAGACATCTCATGAGCCCTGGCTTCGTCCAAGACGTTTGCCAGCGTCAAGTTGCTTTTGGACAGCAGCCGCCGTCGCAAACGGATGTCCCTGACCCCACGAATGAGTTGCTCCAGCAATGCCTCGTCCAAGTCTCGGAACTCGCAATGGTTCGTGGCTTTCCTCAGGGCTGCCATGTATACGCTGATGGATTCGCCCTCTTGCTGCCTACGCTCCCTGAATTCGTACCGTTGCACATACTTGGACGGCGTTGGTGCATAGTGGGCTTTCAATACGATCTGTAGAGTCTGCCACGGTACCGATTGTACCGGCGTTGGCTCCGCTAACGATTCTGCGGTGTCGAAAACCTCTGGACCGCAGTGGCTCAGGAAATACGCTCGCTTCCTGTTGTCTGAGACTCCTTGGCGTTCGTTCGCCTCGAGGAAACACTCAAAACGAGCCATGTATGACCCCCATTTTTCCTTAGCTGGGTCGAATGGCGCTGGCGGTGTGTAGCTGGACATCGCTGCTTTCCGCCCCTTGTTTGCTGGGTTCACGTCTTCCTGGTGACTTCAGCTTTTTCCTGGTGCTCTTAGCCTCGAAATCCCACCCTCGTCGCCAGTGTTAGATTCGGGCAATAACGAGGCAGGAGACCAGGATAGTGATAACAGCTCTTTACTATATGGTGAACCCAGCAACCCGGGCTGGGAAAAACCTCTCTTTATATACAGTTTAGCCGGTGGCTTCAACCAATCAACAACGTGCTTTTTCCCCGCCAAAACTTTTAAAGATACATTACACACTGCACACCGGATCGGGGGAGGGAGGGCAAAAGGAAGTCCACCCTCCCCTCCAGGGCCGGCATGAACCCCCCTTGAGCTGCGGCCCCCCCAGGACTGAAAATATCCCCCCTCCCCCTTTCTCCCTTCTCTCTCTTCCATCAGGTGACGTCAAGGGAGACTCTGCCCGGAAACTGATGACGCTGCAGAAAGGAGAATTCTCATTGGTTCCTCAGCTTTTCTGGGCACTCCCTATTCCGAAGTTTTGGGAAGCCGCTCCCTCCCCCCAATGCAGCCCCACCGATTCCGCCTCTGGGGCTGCGGGGCCCCTATTCCTGACTCGCTCCTCTCCTTCGGCCAGCGGCGAAAGGGCCGGCCGGGGCTTCGTCGGTTCCGGGCCAAAGGCGATTCGGGGGTTGTAGCCGGCCTTTCTCTGCCCATCAGGCGTTGCTCGGGCATCGCGTCCTCTGAAGCCCCATTCTGGGCTCGGCGGCCTTTCTGCGCTTCCTTCGCTTCGGGGAAAGAGGGAACCAGCGGGGAATTCCAGTGCCTGAGCCCAAGTGGTCCCCGGGATCTTCAGACTTGGTTTTTCAGCCTTTCCCCTCCCCTCCCCTCCCCTCCCCTCCTTCCCTTTCTGTCCTTCTTCTATCTTCCTTTCTTTTCTTTTCCTTTCCTTTCCTTTCTTTTTTCTTTTCCCTTTTATTCCACCCTTCTCCTTCCCCTTTCTTTACTATCTTTATTTTCTATTTTATGCCATGATAATCTTAGTAAAAAATAAGAATAAAAAGGAGCCTTTTGGTTTAAGGGCGCTTCTTGTTCCACAGCCGAAATATGCAAATTCCGGGGGTGGGGCGGGAACTCATCCCAATTCCACTCTCCATCTGCACTTTTATACCGGCAAAAGTTCTCCCTGACCCACAGAAAGGGGGGGGGGTTCCTTCCCATTTGGGGTTGAGGGGCGGAGGATCGGGAGGAGCCGGTTCGTCCAGACGTTCTGAACAAGAGAGACGCGGGTTTCAAGGAAGGAAATCGGGGTTTTCTCCCGTAAAGCGAAGCTCCGCCTTTCCCGAGAGAGCCGAGCGGGGGATTCCACCCCACCCCACCCCGGGAAGAGAAGGGGAGGCTGGGGGAGGATCCGGCTGGGCTAGGAGGGATCCCTGCAGAGGAATCTGGCGGTTCTGTATTGGGGGGAGGAAGCGTCGATCTCAGACTTCAGAGGTGGGAGGGACCAGAACCAGCGGCAGCACCAATGGAAACTCTCCTTGCTTCAGCGTCATCGGTCTCCGGGCAGAGTCCTTTGGGGCTTCACCTGAAGGAGGAGAGCCAGTTCTGCGGAGAAAGTGGGAGGGGGAATCTTGGCCTGAAGAACCAATGGGGCTTCTTCACTGAGTGGAACTCTCTCCTACAATGGGTGAAGTCGAGGGAGACTCTGCCCGGAGACCGATGACGCTGCAGAAGGGAGAATTCCCATTGGTCCTCCTTCTTTCTGGACGCTCCCAATTCCGAAGTTCGAGGAAAAAGCCTCCCCTGGGAAGCCCCATTCTCAGCGATTCCTTCCCTTTGTGGAGAGAGGGAACCAGCCGGGAATGATTATTAGCTTGTCCATTGTGTTGAGGTCCAGTCTTAGTAAAATCCTGCAACATTTGGGGAGGAAGATGCAGCCCTGGAGGCCCAGATGGAGAAGACCTTCCCCAGATGACCTGCATTGGGCAACCAAAGGGCCCAAAAGCCCCTGGCACCCTTATTGCCTGGTTCAAAATTCAGGCCAATCCCCCCCCCTCAATTCCATTCACAGGCAGTCCTTCACTTACGACCACAGAGGGGACTGGAATTTCTGCCCTCAGTCGTTGCAGTCATGGAGTCGAAGCAGAGCCAATTTCTGAGAGCTTTTATGATATAATGGGCTTCAGTAGGCAAGAAACAGACCAGCATAGATACAACAGCATTGATTGACTTAAAACTGGAACTGAGGAACTGCAGGCAAACCCCTGTAATTGATACTCTGGGCCCACAGGGCCTCCACCAATCACAAGCCTTGAAAAAGCCCCCCCCCAAATACGAATGTTCAAAGTTCCCCCCCCAAAGAGTTGGAGTTAAGAGTGAGGCTCATCTAAAGGTTCGATTCCCTTTAGCCGCCCTTAACACAACTCTATGGACTCCATCCATCACAGAATCTACCTGGGAAGATCTTGGCCTCTCTTGGGCAAAAAGGCAAAATGGGATCTTTTGGCTCTCTGGATACACCTGGATCCTTCCCCCCTCCCCCACTGGATCCTGTCTCAAAGAGGGTCCTGGGATTTGGGGCTCAGCTTCATTAGGCTATTAGAAATGATGTCCGCATTTAAAAACCCAGGCAGAGAATTTCCCCCCTTTCTCTGCCCTTAAAAACCATCAAATGAGACTTTGGCACCCAGAAAAAGAGGTCTGAACCTGAGCAGCAAAAACACAGGGAGCTGACAGAGGGATGTTGCCACAACAGCAGCAACAACAGCAACACACACAAAAAACACCCCAATATCTCAACACAAAGGGAATCGAACTGGGAGCTGACCAAGAGCTGCATCAGGGCGTCTTGCTCAGTTCTCTAGCTTAGCTGAGCTTCCTTAGGAAGAGGCAGTCTACCCCAAAAGAGCCCGAAGGGGAGAAATAGGCAGCTTTGGGGCTTTGTCCGGAGTGTCCCAGAGGCCTTGGGCTGGCATTGGGGTGGGCAGAAAAGGTGGAGAAAAGATTCTCCATCCTTGGAATCTCCTTGGGATTCTACTGGCTGGATGATGTCATCGCTCCAGCTCAACTGCCAGTTAACTGCCAATCATCCGAGAGAAGATGGCTTTCATGAGGTGAGGAGTCTTCTGGGCTCTTCCCAATTTTACAGCCAAGTTCTCAGAGGGTTGGGAAATTTCAGGGGTGGGAACAGCCGTTTCTTCTCTTCTTAGGAAAGGGAAACTTTTCAGGGCAGTTTTATTTTTAATTCTTTATTGGCACAAAGAGCCTGGTTTGATTACTTCCCATATGATTAGGATCACAAAGCATCTTTAACCAGGGGTGGGATTCAAATTTTTAACAACCGGTTCTGTGGGCGTGGCTTATTTGGGGGGGCGTGACTTGGTGGTCATATGACTGGGTGGGTGTGGCTATCTGCATAGGGACTACTCAGAAGGCTGAAAAAGTTATTTTTGACCGGTCCTCGCACTTTTGACCGCTCCTCGCACTTACGACTGTCCACACATTTATGCCCGTTGCAGCATTCTTTTTTTTTTTTTTTATTCAAAAAGTTTTACAAAAAATTTTTCCCCCTTTCCCCCCCTCCCCTCCCCTCCCTTCACAACCCCCCTCCCCCCCCCCCTGACTTCCCGGAACGGGCACAAGGTATAGTTAAAAATAAAACAAACATATGCTAAAAAATTTTCATCCCAACTTAATTATACCCCTACAATCATCAATTCCTAACTTCCCCCAAAAACAATCAAGAATAATACATCATAATCATTCAAAAACAGTCTGATAACACTGAGTGTGATATCTTCGTTGACTATACTCAATCCATTTTTTCCATTCCTTTAAGTATCTTTCTTGCGTATTGTCTTTCAAAAGGCTGATATCTTCGCCATCTCAGCCAAATTGGCAACCTACAATATCCATTCTTCTATTGTAGGTACTTGTTTTTTCTTCCAGTATTGTCCTATTAGTAATCTTGCTGCTGTTATTAGGTTTAAAATCAATTTAGTCTCAATTACTGTACAATCCGTAATAATTCCCAACAAGAAAAATTGCGGCAGGAACTTTATCTTCTTTTCAAAACATTTTGTAAAATCCACCAAATTTTTATCCAAAAGGCCTTTATGTCCTTACAAGTCCACCAAATGTGAAAATATGTAGCGTCATCACAATTACATCTCCAACATTTTGCTTGCATATCTGGATACATACGATAATTTTTAGGATCTAGATGCCATCTATAAAACATTTTATAAAAATTTTCCCTCAGATTCTGTGCCTGCGTGAATTTAACATTTCTAACCCAAATTTTTTCCCAAGTTTCCAATAATATTGGCTCCTGAAAATTTTGTGCCCACTTTATCATACAGTCCTTTACCAAGTCCCTTTCAGAATCTATTTCAAGTAACACATTATACAATCTCTTTATATGCTCCTGAGACTGATTTCTAATTTGCTTTACCAAATTTCCCTCGTTCTGCTCTATACCAATTTTCTGATCTCCCTTCCATCTAGCACGTAGTTGCTCATATTGAAACCAAGATCTTTATATGTAATCATTTCCTGATTCTGTTCTATGTTTATATTTTCTATTGTATGTCTAGGACTTGCCCATATAGGAACCTTATAATTTAGTTTATAAAAGTATTTTTTCCAAACACGCAGAAGGGCATTTCTTAGCACATGATTTTTAAAGGCCTTATCCACTTTTTTGTCATAAATTAAATATGCATGCCATCCATATAGCAAATCATAACCTTCTATATTCAAAATTCTGTCCTCTGTTAAATTAAACCAATCACTTATTGCAGAGAGAGCAGCTGCTTCATAATATAATTTAAAATTAGGCATTTTTAAACCTCCCCTTTCCCGAGAATCTTGAATCATTTTCATTTTAACCCTAGCTTTTTTACCTTCCCATATGAATTTGTTAATTCCCTTCTGCCATTCCTCAAGATTCTTATCTTTCTTAATTATTGGTATCATCTGAAAGAGGAATACAAAACTAGGTAAAACATTCATTTTAATAGCAGCAATTCTCCCCAGCAAAGATAATTGCAATTTTTTCCAAACAATCAACTCCTTCTGAACTTTTTGCCATAAAACCTCATAGTTATTCTTATACAATTTCACATTTGACGATGTAATATAAACCCCTAAGTACTTAACCTTCTTTACAATTTCAAATCCTGTTATTTCCTCTAGTTTTTCTTTCTGTTGTCTGGCCATATTTTTTATTATCACTTTTGTCTTTTTCTGATTTACCTTAAACCCTGAAACCTTCCCATATTGATCAATTATTTCCAACAAAGATTTACTAGAATTTATAGGGTTTGTTAAAGTAATCACCAAATCATCTGCAAAAGCTCTTAGCTTATATTCATATTGTCTAACTCTAATTCCCTCTATCTCCTTTACTTCTCTTATTTTATCCAATAATGGTTCTAGAGTTAAAATAAACAATAATGGTGATAAAGGACATCCCTGTCTTGTTCCTTTCGCAATCTTAAAAGGTTCTGTTAAGCTACCATTGATTATAATCTGTGCTGTTTGCTCTCCATAAATTGCCCTAATTATTCTTAAAAAACCATCTCCAAATTGCATCTTTTCTATTAATTTAAATAAAAAATCCCAATGCAATCGATCAAAAGCTTTCTCTGCATCGAGAAAAATAAATGCTGCTGGAATAAAATTTTTCTTTTCTAAGTACTCCAGTAAATTAACAATCTGCCTAACATTATTCCTCATCTGTCTCCCTTTTATAAATCCAGATTGATCATTATGAATTCTTCGCTGCAGAATCAACATTAATCTATTAGCTATTATTTTAACAAAAATCTTATACTCATTATTTAAAAGTGAGATTGGCCTATAGTTCCCAGGTTTAGAACAATCCTGTTCCTCTTTTGGTATCAATGAAATAAAAGAGGTTCTCCATGAGGGGGGGATTCCCCCTCCTAGTTGTATCTGATTAAATAATTCCTTAAGTGGACCTAACATCTCATCCTGTAAATTCCTATAATAACTAACTGTGAGCCCATCCGTACCAGGAGATTTCCCCATTTTTAATTGTTTAATTACCAAAATAATTTCTTCAGAGGTTATAGGCCGATTCAGTTCATCCGTTTGTTCTAAAGTTAAATTATACATGGTTCCAATATGGACAACTACAAGCTAGATGGAAATTAGATCAAAAAATAGGTGTGAAGCAAATTGAGGATAATTTGTTAAAACAAATGAGAGATCAAGGTCAACAGCATATTAAGAGGTTGTATAATGTATTAGTAGAAATAGATTCAGAGACTGATTTGGTTAAGGATTGTATGATTAAGTGGGCACAAAATTTTCAACAACCAATAATGTTGGAAACTTGGGAAAGAATTTGGGTGAGGAATGTTAAATTTACACAAGATGTTTTATAGATGGCATTTAGACCCCAAAAAATTGTCATGTATGTATCCTAATGTACAGGCTAAATGCTGGAGATGTGATTGTGAAGATGCTACTTATTATCATATATGGTGGACTTGCAAAAAAGTTAAAGCATTTTGGATTAAAGTATGGTGGATCATGCAGAATATTTTGAAAAAGAAGATTAAGTTTACCCCGCAGTTCTTTTTACTAGGAATAATTATGGATTGTACAGCTATAGAGACTAAATTGATTCTGAACTTAATAACAGCCGCAAGACTTTTGATTGCTCAATATTGGAAGAAAGAAGAATTACCTACAATTGAAGAATGGACTCTTAAAGTATCAAATCTGGCAGAAATGGCAAAAATCTCTGCTTACTTGAAAGACTATACACAAGAAAAATATATTTTAGAATGGAAAATGTGGATTGATTATATTCAAAATAAGTATCAGATAAAAAAATATCAAATAGCATATGAGTAAATTTAGGAAATAATTTGTATTAGATATATTTTTGAAGGAGAGGGGAATTGAGAGTGTGAATAAGCGTGGAGAGACTAGAGATTATAATTTAGGAATTATTTTAGATTATGATTGTTAGTTTTGATACCCTGCATTTTGTTCTGAGAAGTCGGGGTGGGGTGGGGGTAAAGGGAAGGAATTGGGGGTTGAGGTTAGTGATGGAGTGATGGTTAATGTACAGGGATTATTGAAGATGTATAAATATAATTAATGTAGGGTCGGGTCTGACCAGTTGCCATTTTAGAACAGTGGGGAGGGAAAAAAGAGAGAGTAGGAGGTAGGAAAGAGGAGAAGAGGAAGGAAGAGGGGTAGAAGAGGGAGAAGAGTGTAGGGTGGAGGGAGGAGAGGAGGTAGATAAGGAGAGGAAGGTTTGGAAAGTAAAAGAAGGTAGAAGAGGGAAGAAGGTTAAAAAGGGGGGTGGTGACTGGGCAGGCCCGACTAATTGTATATAACTGTACATTGGATGAATTATTTGATATGATTGTAAAAATAAAACTTTAAAAAAAAAAAAAAGTTAAATTTTTAACCTTATATTCCTTCAAATAATTATCAATATCCCTATTCAATATATTATCTTTAAGATATAAATTTGTATAATATTCTAAAAAAGCTTTTTTAATTTTATCCTGTTGATATCTCTCTTTGCCTTTGTATTCTATTTTTTCTATAGTACGTTGTTTTTGTCTTTTCCTTAAGGTGTATGCCAACCACCTACCAGGTCTATTTGCGTTACAAAAAGTATTATGTTTGGCATATTGTATATTTGTTGCCACCTGATCAGCCATTATCATATTAAATTGATTCTGTAGTAACTTTATTGCATCTTTAAGTTTTTGATCATGTGGATTATGTATTAATAATTGTTGTTTCTTATAAATTTCCTCTTCTAGATACCTACGCTGTCTTTGTTGCTTATTTCTCTGTCTATTATTAATATATATTAATACACCTCTCATAAAAGCTTTACTGGCGTCCCAAACCATTTCTATCGATGTTTCATTATTCAAATTATAATCAAAAAATTCTTTCATCTGCTTTTTACATTGATTTACATTATCCTGATATCTAAACAAATTTTCATTTAATCTCCAAGTTCTTCTACCCTCTTTTCCATATTGCAATTCCATCCAAACAGGACTATGATCAGACAAACATCTTGGAAATATCTTAGTTTTCTTCACCCTAAAAAGCAAATCATTAGAAATTAAAATAAAATCAATACGTGAGAAGGATTGATGCCTATCAGAGAAAAAGTATAGTCTCTTTCCTCCAAATTCCAGTCTCCATACATCTCTTAACTCGAAATCTTCTATCATATCAAAAAAGGATTTAGGCAGCTTTGCATGTGCAGGTATCTTCTTGGAAGAAATTCTCTTGTCCTTTCGTGTATCTATTACTCCATTCCAATCTCCCAATATAATGCACGATTTATAATCCCATAGAATCAACTTATCATATAACATTCTATAAAATTTTTCTTGTTGCTGATTGGGTGCATATATACCAAACAAGAGAGTCCTTTTTGTTTCTATTGTAAGTTCAATAGCAATATATCTTCCGTGAATATCTGCCTCTATTAACTTGGCTGGTATATCTTTTCTCAAATAAACCACTATGCCATGTTTTTTCTCCAAAGCTGAAGCAACAAAATGTTTACCTAACTTTGAGTTTATTAAGTACTTTTGATCTGATAATTTAATATGCGTTTCTTGTAAGCAAATAACATCATTTTTAAATTGTTTCAAATAATGAAATATTTTTCTTCTCTTCTGAGCTGAATTCAAACCATTGACATTCCAAGTCAAGATTTTATTTGCCATTACTGGGCTGCTGAAGCTTTTGAGCAATCAACTGAAGATCGTCCTCCCGTATCTTCGGCCGTGCTCCTCCCACCGCTTCTGTAGCAGAATCCTGAACTTTACTTTGAGTTTGTTGCTCCTTTTCTTTACGCTTAAGGGCTCCCCTCGTCAGTCTTTGTTCTTGTGATTGTTCCTCAGATGGTAACATCACTGGAATCACCTCAGCTTCCACACCCATTTGAGTCTCTTGAATTCTTTTTTCTATTATTTCTATTTCAAGTTTCAGCACTGTAGAAAGAAAATCTTTGGCCTTAAGCACTGTATCAATACGATATCTCCTTCCTTGATAATACACTGTCAAACCAACTGGAACCTCCCATCTAAATTGAATCTGGTATTTCTTAAGTTCTTGTGTAAAAAATGTAAAGTTCTTTCTATCCCTTAACATCTTGGGAGGAATCTCTTTCAAAACCTTCAGCTCCTGTTCTCCTATTTTCAAGTTTTTCTGAAAAGCAACTTGCAAAATTTGATTCCTCACTGTTCTTTTCAAAAAATAAACCACAATGTCTCTAGGAAGTTTCTTTTGCCTAGCAATCCAAGAATTAACTCTATAAATTTTGTCAATTTGATAAGCAACCTCTTGTGGATCAAGTTCAATAAATTCAGCCAGAGCTTCTGATAAAAAAATTTTTAAATCTTCCCCTTTCTCCTCATTCAAGCCCCTAATTCTCAGAGCTCCTTCCATCATTCTATACTGCATCACCACCACTTGATCTTCATTTTTGTCCAATTTGATTTGCATTCCCCCCATTCTATTTTCTATTTGTTGATTTGACTGAACAATTTCTTGCACCTCCTCCTCCACCACCTCCAGTCTTTTTGCCAAACCTTGAAAAGCCATCAAGATATCTTCTCTTATTTTTTTATTATTCTCTTTTATTTCTTCTCTTATTTTCTCATTATTATCCATAATCTCCTTAAACCTTTCTTCAGACACTTTCCCTTGCTCTTTAATCAGATCTTCTAAAGCTGGTTCAGAACCCCTTCTACCCCCAGTCTTAGGTGGTTTAGTAGCCATTTCAGTTTTTAAAATTCACAAAATATAAGTCTAGAAACTTCTCTTTTCCCCTTTAAGTATAGGAGAGCTCACTTCACTTCATTAAAATCCACACATAACATTTCTTATCTTCTTAGTTACACAGGCTGTTTGAAATTCCATTCGTCACTTTCACTCCCTTTCAGGCGCCATCTTTAAGAGTCAATTAAAACAAAGAAAAAAAGTTTCTCTTTTTTAAAAGGTAGAAGTCAGGAGATCAAAAATACTTGCAATCCAGTAATTGTTCGCTCGCACTCATTCCGTCTGCTTAAAGAGATCCATAAAGATAAGACAATTAGCAGAGATGGACACTTTCTTCTTTTCCTGCTTTTGCAGGCACGCACTGAAGTCGGAGCATGGCAGGAATATTTATGGGACCGTCGACCCTTCAGGGCTCTGCTTAATTAAAAACAAAGCCCCTGGGGAGGTCTACCAACACTTCCCGCTGCTCTTATCTTTTCCCTTTCATCCAGGGAAAGAGATTAAAGCCGGCTTTTTCTGGCTTTTACGATGTTCAGTACGGAGCCCCTTAATTAGGGACAAGATAGGGTGCAAAACATAAAATGTGAGAACAGTTGTAAGTGCGAGGACTGGTCAAAAGTGTGAGGACTGGTCAAAAATAACTTTTTCAGCCTTCTGAGTAGTCCCTATGCACATAGCGACTATGGAGAGGGCTGAAGAAAGTGATTTCTGACTGGTCCTCGCACTTATGGCCAGTCATCATTTATGCCCGTTGCAGCATTCTTAACCACCAGGTCACTCATTTCACAACAGCGGTGCTTCCTGTGACCGGGTGGGCGTGTCCAGGTGGTCATGTGACCGGGTGGGCGTGTCCAGGTGGTCATGTGACCAGGTGGGTGTGGCCAACTCGACATCGCTTCTTTGCCCTAATGACAGTTTGTTGCAACGGTCGTAAGTGTGAAAAATGATCCTAAGTCACTTTTTTCAATGCCATTCTAACTTTGATCACTAAATGAAGTGTTGTAAGTCAAGGATTACCTGTAGAAAAATACAAAAAGCTTCTTTGCTTGCAAAAAACTGCCCTAAATACCAATCCTTAGATTAGAAATACCTGCAAGCTGGAGATACAAACCAGGCAGGGAGCCAGAGCACCAGGGGTGGGTTCCAATTTGTTTTACTTCCAGTTCTGTGGGCGTGGCTTGTTTGGTGGGCGTGGCTTGTCAGTCATGTGACTGTGTGGGCGTGGCTAGGTGGTCGCAATCCTAGTTCCCCCTGCGAGGATTCCCCCATCCGGACCTTTTGCAATCCCCCAAAGGGTCTCAAAGGAAACCAGGTTCCATGCAGCTCTGAACCCTTCAGGCAAACCAAATACAAGTGGTCCTCGCTTAATGGCCGGTTGCTTAGCAAGTGTTCTCATTTACATGTCTAGTTTAATGAAAAGAAATACTACGGGAGACATGATAGCCGTCTTCCAATATCTCAGGGGCTGCCCCAAAGAAGAGGGAGTCAAGCTGTTCTCCAAAGCACCTGAGGGCAGGATAAGAAGAAATGGGGGGGAAATAAGGAAGAAGCATCTCAGAACGAAGGAGAAATTTCCTGACAGTGAGAACAATTAATCAGTGGAACAATTTGCCTGCAGAAGTTGTGAACGCTCCAACACTGGAAGTTTTTAAGAAGAGGCTGGATAACCACTTGGCTGAAGTGGTGTCGGATTTTATGCTTTTAAAAAGTTAATAAAGTTTAGGGGGAAAAAACAAAGCTATAGTAGAAATAGATTTAGAATAGAATAGAATAACAGAGTTGGAAGGGACCTTGGAGGTCTTCTAGTCCAACCCCCTGCTTAGGCAGGAAATCCTACAAATTTCTCCTTAGTTCTAAGATGTTTCTTCAATACTTTCCACCTTTCTTCTTATTCCCTCTCTCTCTTTCTTATCTCTCTCTTTGTCCCCCCCCCTTTCTCTCTTATTCTCTCTTTCTTCATCTCTCTCTCTCTCTTTCTCATTCTCTCTTTCTCCTCCTCTTTCTCTCTCATCTTTCTCCCTCTCTTTCTCTCTTATTTGCTTTCTCATCTCTCTCCTCCCCATCTTTCTCCTCTCTTCTCCCCTTTCTCTCTCAACTTTTCCTTCTTTCTCTCTTATTCTTTCTTTCTCCATCTCTCTCTCTCTTTCTCCTCCTCTCTTTCCCTCTCATCTTTCACCATCTTTCTCTCTTATTCTCTTTCTCATCTCTCTCTTTCTCTCCTCCCTCATCTTGTTCCCACTCTTTCTCCCCCTTTCTCTCTCATCTTACTCCTTCTTTCTCTCTTATTCTTTCTTTCTCCCTCTTTCTCTCTTATTCTCCCTTTCTCCATCTCTCTCTCTCTTTCTCATCTCTCTCTTTCTCCTCCTCGCTTTCCCTCTCATCTTTCTCCTTCTTTTTCTTATTCTCTTTGTCCCCCCTCTCTTTCTCTCTTATTCTCTCTTTCTCCATCTCTCTCTCTCTTTCTCATCATTCTCTTTCTCTCCCTCTTTCTCGTGTGTGTGTTTGTGTGTGTGTGTGCACGTGCGAATGTGCAAAGGTGATAGACGACAGAGCCATCTACTTCTCCAGCACAGGAAGGGATTTGAGACTGCGTTGTTTCCTTTCCTCACATTCCTTTTTCTCTCTTCTAGAACTTTTTTCCGCTGGTTCTCGTGCTTCGGAGGCAGAAGGAAGAAGGTGAGGGGCCCAGGAGCTAATGCTCCAACCTGCCAAGTGGAGGAAGGCACCGAGGCTCCCGAGAGAAAGTCGGTCACTTTGATCGTGGACGTGGAGCTCCGGAAAAGAGAGCGATGTGGTGAGTTGACATTTTGATTGGGCTGGAAGATTGAGAGGAAAAGGGAAAGATTTCCTTTAGGAGTGGACACCTATATGCAAAGCTATGCAGAACACACACCTGCATCTTTGCAGAGTCCAGGTTGCCCAGAGGGACGGGTCAAGGCCAGGCCGTTCCTGACCCACTAAGCCTCCCTCCTTCTGCAGCTTCTGGGTCTATGTTGGCCCCCCACAATGGGCTCTTCTCCTTCCAATTGGCTCTTTGGGGAACCTTGAAGATGGTTCGGTGGCACTTATTCACATCTTGGCGAGTGGGGAGGGAGAATATCAGAAGAGCAAGATTTGCCGAGGGCCTCGCTGTGAAGATGCCTCGTGGCCAGCTCTGTCAACCAGAAAAATCTTTCATCTGGGGCAGAGCTAAAACTTTGCTGAGCACCTGCCTCTCCTTCCCCAGGTGTACCCAGAACAGAGACCACTGGGAAGAAGAAGATCCTCTTCACCAAGATGGACATCAAAAGTGAAGAGAACGTGCCACGTCAGGCTGCCTGCCGTAAACGGGACCGGCAGAGGAGCCTGAAATTGTGGGAAGAAGTCCAGGAGAGGATGGAGAAGACCGAGCAACCAGTAGGTTCCCCTTGGAATTAGGGGGCCCCATAGCTCAGCTTTTCTCCGAGGTTTGAACCCCAGTCTCAGTGGGGGGGCAAAATATTCCCCTGGATGGAGAGAGACTCTGAAGGGTTTCCACCTTCCTTCCTGAAAGGGAGAAGACGGGGGACCCTGGGGGAAGACACCCCACAGCCTCCCAGTCTTAGACCCCGACTCTTTCCCCTTGCAGCAGGAACGCAGCATCGTCCAGGCCCTCTCTTCCATCGCCACTCTGTTTCGGCTGAAGCAGAGTGGGCAAATGGCCGTCCCGGAGCCAGGAAACAAGGACCTCTACGGCCTTGCTGTCTTGGTAAGTCCGAGGGAGGCAGGTGGCAACTGGACTGGCAAGCAAAGCAGGAGGGAGAGACAGGAGCAGGAGAGGGAGGGGAGACAAGCGGCCCCTGGACCCTCCACCTGCGGCCTGTGCAAAGGGTCCTTATCCTGGGGCTAACTTCCCTTTTTACTGGCAGGGAAGCTGGAGTAGAAGGGAAGGTCAAAGGGGGCTGGGAAATAGAGGAAGGGGTGGGCCGGAGCAGCCTGGCTGACTTTCCCTTCTCTCCCCTCTTGTTTCTTGCCAGGCTCTGATGGAGGACAACAATCTGAGCAGCTTCATGGCAGGACTGGCTGCTTTCCTGGCCATTTATGACATCAGGTCAGCCTTTCCTTTCCTTTGCCTGCTGTTCTCTGGGGGAAGATGAACCCCAGGGCTGTTCCCTAAGATGGGCACTCAGGTCTCTTCTCCCCTTTCGTCTCCCAGCAAGCTTCCACGGCCATGAGCCCAGTGGAGTCCCGCTGCTGGAGATGTCTCGGGTCGTGTGGTTGTCCTGCATGAAGATCGGGCAGGAGACGGTGTCAGAGGTACCAACGACCCAGCAACATTTCCGGGACTTCCTTCCTGGTATGGGAATGGCTGGGAAGAAGCTCCACACGTCATCATCATCTCTCTTTTTCGTTTCAGGGGGAGAAGAAGTTGCT
Organism: Ahaetulla prasina; assembly: GCF_028640845.1. Taxonomy (NCBI): domain Eukaryota; kingdom Metazoa; phylum Chordata; class Lepidosauria; order Squamata; family Colubridae; genus Ahaetulla; species Ahaetulla prasina. The sequence goes on along the minus strand of NC_080549.1, from coordinate 29,646,197 downwards.
GGGGGAGGCCTTTGGCCTCATGCTTCGAGGGCTCCTTCAGCAGTGTGCAACAACACTGCACATCATTTTCATTCTGAAGGTAAGGGCACCGGAGTCCCAGGGAGCTTGAAGGAAAACCGGGCCAGTGGAAACATTCCCTGAATCAGGCGTTAGGACTCCAGTGAAATGTTCCCATCTATGGGAATAATCTAAGGAGGGGGGGTTGTTCTTGAGGACAGGCCTGAAGGATAGTGGGAATTAGGCTTGTCCCAAGAGAGGTTTCCCTTCATGCAGGGAGCTCTTCACAAAGAGCTTTAACTGCAACGCTCCATGGCCAGAACTGCAGAGGAGAGACCCAAAGGGTTTCTGGGGCCTTTTGCTTGAAAGGCCAACCCAAATCCAAAGAGCCTGGGATTTCAGGAGCCGGGAGTAACCGTAGAGGGAGAAGGCGACCTTCAAGGCCCAAATTCCACATGAGATTCCCGAGAATAGGACGTTCCAATCTAAAGGCTCTTTTTTTGCTCCAATTCCACAGCACTTCGAGGAACATGGCTGGGAATGTTTCTCGTACGCCTGGGACCAGCTTCTCTTCTGTGCGGCCCATCAAAGCACCATCAACGTATGTACCAAACTGAGAATCGGACGGTGAACTTTGGGTCCCCCACTGTTTTTGGGACCCCCTCCTCCTTCAACCTCTTGCCGCTCATACTTGTATGGAGGGTCCCCAGGGAAGACGGGAATGGCTCTGCAAGACACTTGGGCCACAGGACGATGGGCTTCTTTCTCTCTCTTGCAGCTCACCGAAGCCCAGCAAAACTTTCCACACTTTCCGGTGGGAATTGAGCTGCCCGAAGATCAAGACGGCTTCATCAATGAAGGTAACTTTCTTTTGAAACATTAAGGGGTGTGTGTGTGTGAGTGTGTGAAGCAGGGGTGAAATGCTCCAGGTTGGGACCAGATTGCCTGATCCGATAGCGATGGCTGGTTCGGTGAACCAGTAGCAAAAATCCCAGCCCCCCCCCCCACTCCAGCTGAGTCGAGCAATCATCAGAGGCTTTTTTTAAACTTTTAAAAGCATTTTTTCTTCTGCCGAAAAAAAGCTTTTAAAAGTAAAAAAAACACCTCTGATGATCGCGTGGCTCAGGTGGGTGCTAGCCAAAAATTGGGGGGGGAGGGGAGAGTCCATTTTTCCTCCCAGCAGGCTCCCTGAAGCCACCGTTGCTAAGTGAGTACTTGCAGCTCTTAAGTGAGTCACACAGTCGCTAAGTGAATCTGGATTCCCCAAATCTCAGTTGCAAAGCGAGGCAGCTGTTCAATGAGCTTTCACCCACTTTACGACCGGTCTTGCCACCGTTAAGGGAGGAGTTGCAGCACTTAAGTGAGTCACATGGTGACCCTAGGACGCTGAGATCGTCATAAATGCGAGTCACTTGCAATGCATCGAAGTCTAAATTACGTGACCATTGGGATACTGCAATGGTCATGAGTGTGAAAAATGGTCAACAGTGGCATTGCAACTTTGAACAGTCACTATATGATACGGTCGTATGTTGAGGACTATCTGTACTGTTTTCCAATTTGACGGCAATCCTTGACTTACGACCGTCATGGCCAACCGTCTCCGATGTCGTATGTCCGTACCTAAGATGGCGGGTGGTGGTGGGGAACAGCGGCCCAACTGCAGGATGAGGGGTGGGGTGGAGAGAGAGCAGAATAGCAGTTTATTTGATTATTTTCTTCAACTGAAAAGGGGGATTCTTTTATCTCCCCTCCCTCAAAGTCCCCATTTCATCCCTATATCTTGATATCAAGATACGCAGATTGAGGCTCCTACGGAAGACTTTGAGCTCCATGCAATGATGGGAGCTGTTTGAAGACCCCAAAAAGGAAATTCCTTTGTAGCATCTTTTTTGTTCTTAGCGTCTTGTGGTTATGGGATCCTGTTTTGCAATGTTCTTTGTTCCTTTCTTGGCCAAAAAAAGAGATCACAAAACTGATCTTTGGATAATCTGGATTTGGACTCATAACCACATTATCTGGTTTAGGACCAGGGGATTCACTGAACAACTAATATGAAAATGATCTTAAAATTGACCAAAATCCTGGACTCCACTATTATCAATTTGAGGATGTCCCTTTTGTGGTTTCCAGGAATATATGAAGCCAAAGATTAAACTGCAACAGCTCTGGATCCTTCGGGTGTTCTGATTATTATTGATAGGCATGGGCTTCCCTTCCATTTGCCATCTTCCTTCCTTCCTTCCTTAGTCTCACCTCTTTTCCCCACGCAGGTGACATCACAGTAGAGGACCTATGACTTCCTCCTCCCACCACCGTTAGCCGAGGATGGATACACAAGGTTAGATTCTATCGTATTAGATTCTATTTCATTGATTAAAAATAATGTTTGTATTTGGTCTTTTCTGGTCTTCTGACGTTAAAATTCAGTAAATTGTGATATTTTTGCATTTAGTTCCATGGACCATCAGTCGTTTGAAGAACAGACGTCTCTGCCACCCATCTCCACCTTGATGTTCAAGATGACACCCAGGCTACACGGTGGAGCAGATGCAAACTGTGGTCAGTTTCACTATATTGCAGCAGGTTCTTGGTTAGGGTTAGGTTGGACTAAGAGACACTGTTGATGCCAATCTGGGTTTTCCTCTTCAGTCTGTTGATGCTGCTTTTTCCATGTGCTTTCTCTTAGACCCTGTAGCAGCGGACAGCAAAGAATGTGATGCCTGAATTCACCTACTTTCTTCCACAGGGAGATCCAGAAGCAGCAGGCATGGTCCAGAAGAAGCAGATGACGCCAGAGAGCTGATGAGGTCTGGAAGCAGCAGATGATGACTAGGAGCAGAGAGTGAGGTCTGGAAGCAGCTGGGCCCATTGGCTAAGGCAGGCAAGCACGACGCCTGGGAGCAGACCTCAACCACTTACCTCATGTCACCTATCAATGAAGTAGCTGTGATGGGACTGTGTGACCTGCTTGCTTCCCATCGCCACTGGACACGATCGGAGACAGCAGGAAAGTCAGTAACTGGGCCCAATAAGTGATGGGAGGCATACTGGTGAGGTCCGGGAGCAGGTAAGCCCAAGGAGCCATTGAGGTCTGGAAGCAGCTGGGCTCAATTGGATAAGTCAGGCAAGCACATGAGGTCTGGGAGCAGTGGGTGAGGTCTGAAAACAGCAGGAGGTCCTGAAGCTGCAGATGATGACTGGGAGCAGAGAGTGAGGTCTGGGAGCAGCAAAGTAGTCTGGAAGTAACAGGGCCCAATAAGTGATGGGAGGCATACTGGTGAGGTCCGGGAGCAGCATGAGGCCCAGGAGCTGATGCTCCAACCTGCCAAGTGGAGGAAGGCGCCGAGGCTCCCGAGAGAAAGTCGGTCACTTTGATCGTGGACGTGGAGCTCCGGAAAAGAGAGCGATGTGGTGAGTTGACATTTTGGATTGGGCTGGAAGATGGAGAGGAAAAGGGAAGGATTTCCTTTAGGAGTGGACACCTAAATGCAAAGCTATGCAGAACACACACCTGCATCTTTGCAGATTCCAGGTTGCCCAGAGGGACGGGTCAAGGCCAGGCCGTTCCTGACCCACTAAGCCTCCCTCCTTCTGCAGCTTCTGGGTCTATGTTGGCCCCCCACAATTGGCTCTTCTCCTTCCAATTGGCTCTTTGGGGAACCTTGAAGATGGTTCGGTGGCACTTATTCACATCTTGGCGAGTGGGGAGGGAGAATATCAGAAGAGCAAGATTTGCCGAGGGCCTCGCTGTGAAGATGCCTCGTGGCCAGCTCTGTCAACCAGAAAAATCTTTCATCTGGGGCAGAGCTAAAACTTTGCTGAGCACCTGCCTCTCCTTCCCCAGATGTCCCCAGAACAGAGACCACTGGGAAGAAGAAGATCCTCTTCACCAAGATTGACATCAAAAGTGAAGAGAACGTGCCACGTCAGGCTGCCTGCCGTAAACGGGACCGGCAGAGGAGCCTGAAATTGTGGGAAGAGGTCCAGGAGAGGATGGAGAAGACCGAGCAACCAGTAGGTTCCCCTTGGAATTAGGGGGCCCCATAGCTCAGCTTTTCTCCCAGGTTTGAACCCCAGTCTCAATGGGGGGCAAAATATTCCCCTGGATGGAGAGAGACTCTGAAGGGTTTCCACCTTCCTTCCTGAAAGGGAGAAGACGGGGGACCCTGGGGGAAGACACCCCACAGCCTCCCAGACTTAGACCCCGACTCTTTCCCCTTGCAGCAGGAACGCAGCATCGTCCAGGCCCTCTCTTCCATCGCCACTCTGTTTCGGCTGAAGCAGAGTGGGCAAATGGCCGTCCCGGAGCCAGGAAACAAGGACCTCTACGGCCTTGCTGTCTTGGTAAGTCCGAGGGAGGCAGGTGGCAACTGGACTGGCAAGCAAAGCAGGAGGGAGAGACAGGAGCAGGAGAGGGAGGGGAGACAAGCGGCCCCTGGACTCTCCACCTGCGGCCTGTGCAAAGGGTCCTTATCCTGGGGCTAACTTCCCTTTTTACTGGCAGGGAAGCTGGAGTAGAAGGGAAGGTCAAAGGGGGCTGGGAAATAGAGGCAGGGGTGGGCCGGAGCAGCCTGGCTGACTTTCCCTTCTCTCCCCTCTTGTTTCTTGCCAGGCTCTGATGGAGGACAACAATCTGAGCAGCTTCACGGCAGGACTGGCTGCTTTCCTGGCCATTTATGACATCAGGTCAGCCTTTCCTTTCCTTTGCCTGCTGTTCTCTGGGGGAAGATGAACCCCAGGGCTGTTCCCTAAGATGGGCACTCAGGTCTCTTCTCCCCTTTCGTCTCCCAGCAAGCTTCCACCGGCCATGAGCCCAGAAGTGGAGTCCCGGCTGCTGGAGATGTCTCGGGTCGTGTGGTTGTCCTGCATGAAGATCGGGCAGGAGACGGTGTCAGAGGTACCAACAACCCAGCAACATTTCCGGGACTTCCTTCCTGGTATGGGAATGGCTGGGAAGAAGCTCCACACGTCATCATCATCTCTCTTTTTCGTTTCAGGGGGAGAAGAAGTTGCTGGGGGAGGCCTTTGGCCTCATGCTTCGAGGGCTCCTTCAGCAGTGTGCAACAACACCGCACATCATTTTCATTCTGAAGGTAAGGGCACCGGAGTCCCAGGAGCTTGAAGGAAAATCGGGCCTGTGGAAACATTCCCTGAATCAGGCGTTAGGACTCCAGTGAAATGTTCCCATCTATGGGAATAATCTAAGGGGGGGGGTTGTTCTTGAGGACAGGCCTGAAGGCTCGTGGGAATTGGGCTTGTCCCAAGAGAGGTTTCCCTTCATGCAGGGAGCTCTTCACAAAGAGCTTTAACTGCAAGGCTCCATGGCCAGAACTGCAGAGGAGAGACCCAAAGGGTTTCTAGGGCCTTTTGCTTGAAAGGCCAACCCAAATCCAAAGAGCCTGGGATTTCAGGAGCTGGGAGTAACCGTAGAGGGAGAGGGCGACCTTCAAGGCCCAAATTCCACATGAGATTCCCGAGAATAGGACGTTCCAATCTAAAGGCTCTTTTTTTGCTCCAATTCCACAGCACTTCGAGGAACATGGCTGGGAATGTTTCTCGTACGCCTGGGACCAGCTTCTCTTCTGTGCGGCCCATCAAAGCACCATCAACGTATGTACCAAACTGAGAATCGGACGGTGAACTTTGGGTCCCCCACTGTTTTTGGGACCCCCTCCTCCTTCAACCTCTTGCCGCTCATACTTGTATGGAGGGTCCCCAGGGAAGACGGGAATGGCTCTGCAAGACACTTGGGCCACAGGACGATGGGCTTCTTTCTCTCTCTTGCAGCTCACCGAAGCCCAGCAAAACTTTCCACACTTTCCGGTGGGAATTGAGCTGCCCGAAGATCAAGACGGCTTCATCAATGAAGGTAACTTTCTTTTGAAACATTAAGGGGTGTGTGTGTGTGTGTGTTTGTGTGTGAAGCAGGGGTGAAATGCTCCAGGTTGGGACCAGATTGCCTGATCCGATAGCGATGGCGGTGGATGGTTCGGAGAACCAGTAGCAAAAATCCCTGCCCCCCCCAACTCCAGCTGAGTCGAGCGATCATCAGAGGCTTTTTTTTTAACTTTTAAAAGCATTTTTTCTTCTGCCGAAAAAAAGCTTTTAAAAGTAAAAAAAACACCTCTGATGATCGCGTGGCTCAGGTGGGTGCTAGCCAAAAATTGGGGGGGAGGGGAGAGTCCATTTTTCCTCCCAGCAGGCTCCCTGAAGCCACCGTTGCTAAGTGAGTACTTGCAGCTCTTAAGTGAGTCACACAGTCGCTAAGTGAATCTGGATTCCCCGAATCTCAGTTGTAAAGCAAGGCAGCTGTTCAGTGAGCTTTCACCCACTTTACGACCGGTCTTGCCACCGTTTTTAAATGAGTAGTTGCAGCACTTAAGTGAATCACATGGTGACCCTAGGACGCTGAGATCGTCATAAATGCGAGTCACTTGCAATGCATCGAAGTCTAAATTATGTGACCATTGGGATACTGCAATGGTCATGAGTGCGAAAAATGGTCAACAGTGGCATTTCAACTTTGAACAGTCACTATATGATACGGTCGTATGTTGGGGACTATCTGTACTGTTTTCCAATTTGACGGCAATCCTTGACTTACGACCGTCATGGCCAACCGTCACCGATGTCGTATGTCCGTACCTAAGATGGCGGGTGGTGGTGGGGAACAGCGGCCCAACTGCAGGATGAGGGGTGGGGTGGAGAGAGAGCAGAATAGCAGTTTATTTGTTTATTTTCTTCAACTGAAAAGGGGGATTCTTTTATCTCCCCTCCCTCAAAGTCCCCATTTCATCCCTATATCTTGATATCAAGATACGCAGATTGAGGCTCCTATGGAAGACTTTGAGCTCCATGCAATGATGGGAGCTGTTTGAAGACCCCCAAAAGGAAATTCCTTTGTAGCATCTTTTTTTTTGTTAGCGTCTTGTGGTTATGGGATCCTGTTTTGCAATGTTCTTTGTTCCTTTCTTGGCCAAAAAAAGAGATCACAAAACTGATCTTTGGATAATCTGGATTTGGACTCATAACCACATTATTTGGTTTAGGACCAGGGGATTCACTGAACAACTAATATGAAAATGATCTTAAAATTGACCAAAATCCTGGACTCCACTATTATCAATTTGAGGATGTCCCTTTTGTGGTTTCCAGTAATGTATGAAGCCAAAGATTAAACTGCAACAGCTCTGGATCCTTCGGGTGTTCTGATTATTATTGATAGGCATGGGCTTCCCTTCCATTTGCCATCTTCCTTCCTTCCTTCCTTAGTCTCACCTCTTTTCCCCACGCAGGTGACATCACAGTAGAGGACCTATGACTTCCTCCTCCCACCACCGTTAGCCGAGGATGGATACACAAGGTTAGATTCTATCTCATTAGATTCTATTTCATTGATTAAAAATAATGTTTGTATTTGGTCTTTTCTGGTCTTCTGACGTTAAAATTCAGTAAATTGTGATATTTTTGCATTTAGTTCCATGGACCATCAGTCGTTTGAAGAACAGACGTCTCTGCCACCCATCTCCACCTTCGATGTTCGAAGATGACACCCAGGCTACGCACGTTGTGGAGCAGATGCAAACTGTGGTCAGTTTCACTATATTGCAGCAGGTTCTTGATTAGGGTTAGGGTTGGACTAAGAGACACTTAAGTTGATGCCAATCTGGGTTTTTCCTCTTTCGAGTCTGTTGTTGATGCTGCTTTTTTCTATGTGCTTCGTCTCTCTTAGACCCTGTAGCAGCTTCGGACAGCAAAGAATGTGATGCCTGGAATTCACCTACTTTCTTCCACAGGGGAGATCCAGAAGCAGCAGGCATGGTCCAGAAGAAGCAGATGACGTCAGAAAGCAGCTGATGAGGTCCGGGAGCAGCAGGTGAGGCCAAGGAGGCGAAACTGAGGTCGGGAAGCAGCTGGGCCCCATTGGCTAAGGCAGGCAAGCACGTGTCGTCTGGGAGCAGACCTCAACCACTTACCTCATGTCACCTATCAATGAAGTAGCTGTGAGTAAAGGGACTGTGTGACCTCCCTCGCTTGCTTCCCATCGCCACTCGCCTGGACACGATCGGAGACAGCAGGCAAGCCAAGTCTGGAAGTAACTGGGCCCAATAAGTGATGGGAGTCATACTGGTGAGGTCCGGGAGCAGCAGGTAACGCCAAGGAGCCGAAATTGAGGTCTGGAAGCAGCTGGGCCCAATTGGCTAATTCAGGCAAGCACATGAGGTCTGGGAGCAGTGGGTGAGGTCTGAAAACAGCAGGTGAGGTCCTGAAGCTGCAGATGATGACTGGGAGCAGAGAGTGAGGTCTGGGAGCAGCAAAGTAGTCTGGAAGTAATTGGGCTCAATAAGGGATGGGAAGCATACTGGTGAGGTCCGGGAGCAGCATGTGAGGCCCAGGAGCAGCAGCTGAGGTCTGGAAGCAGCTGGGCCCGAACTGATAAGGCAGGAAAGCACATGAGGTCTGGAAGCAGACCTCAACTGCTGGTCCCAGAATTGATGCACTGCTCCCAGACCTCAACCACTTGCCCCCGTCGCCTATCAGTGAAGTAGCTGTGAATACAGGCAGTGTGGGACCTCCCTCACTTGCTTGCCATCTCCAGTCGCCTGGACACGATCGGAGACAGCAGGCAAGCCAAGTATGGAAGTAACAGGGCCCAATAAGTGATGGGAGGCATACTGGTGAGGTCCGGGAGCAGCAGCTGATGTTTTGTAGCAGCTGGCCCAATTAGCTAAAGCAGGCAAGAATATGAGGTCCGGAGCAGTGGGTGAGGTCTGAAAACAGCAGGGGAGGTCCTGAAGCTGCAGATGATGACTAGGAGCAGAGAGTGAGGTCTCAAGCCCAGCTGGTTCCAGTCCTCAGTTGCTTCTCCTGGACCTCAGTTGCTGCTCCTGGGCCTCCTCTGCTGCTCCGGAAGCAGCTGGGCCCAATTGGATAAGGCAGGCAAGCATGTGAGGTGTGGGAGCAGAAGGTGAGGCCTAGGAACAGCAGCTGAAGTCTTGAAGCAGCTGGGCTCAATTGGATAAGTCAGGCAAGCACATGAGGTCTGAGAGCAGTGGGTGATGTCTGGGAGCAGCATGTGAGGTCTGGAAGCAGCAGATGATGACTGGGAGCAGTTAGCTTTGGTTCTCACCTTCTGCTCCCTGAACTCACCTGGTGTTCCCGGATCTCACTGGCTTGCCTGATGTCACCGATCGGGCCCAGCTGCATCCACTCCTGGTTCCCTGCTGTTGCCAATTAGGCCAAGATTTTTTCAAACCTCGCCTACTGCTTACAGACCTCACCTGCTGCTTACGGACCGCACCAACTGCTCTCGAGGCTGGCCCACTTACCTGCAATCACCAAGTACCTGTGAGTACAGGGTGTGACACCCCCACCCCCTCAGACCTCACCTGCTACTTCCGGACCTTGCCTGCTGCTCCTGGACCTTACCCACTGCTTCCAGAGATCAACCGCTAGCCTGCCATCGCCAAATGGGACCAGCTGCTTCCACACCTTGCATGCTGCTTCTAGAACTCGCCTGGTGCTTCTGGACCTCACCATCTTTTCCCGGGGCTCATCTGCTGCTATTGGACTTTGCCTGCTGCTTCTGGACATCGCTCACTGCTCATGGACCTCATTCACTTGCCTGCCACCAGCAATTGGGCCAAACTTCTTCAGGACTACTGATGTTCCCAGACCTCAACCGCTTCTCCCGGAACCTATCCTCTTACCTATCATTGCGGATTGTGCCCAGCTGCTGCCAGACCTTGCATGCTGCTTCTAAAACTCGTCTGGCGCTTCTGGACCTCACTCTCTTTTCCCGGGCCTCACCTGCTGCATCTCGACCTCGCCTGCTGTTTCCAGATCTCACCCGCTGCTCTTGGACCTCACCCACTTGCCTGCTGTCGCTGATCAGGTCCAGCTGCTTCTAGACCTCAGTCGCTGCTTCTGGACCTCACCTTCTGCTCCTGGACTTCATCTGCTGCTCCCAGACCTCACCTGCTTCCCTGCTGTTGCCGACTTGACCAAGATGTTACTAGACCTCTCTGCTGCTTCTGGACCTCGCCTGCTGCTCCTGGACTTCACCTACTGCATCCAGACCTCATTCGCTTGCCTGCCATCGCCAAACTGGTCCAGCTGGTTCCAGTCCTGATCTGCAATTCCGGACCTCGCCTGCTGCTTCTGGACCTCACCAGTGGCTCCCAGACCTCATCCACTGCTGTCGGACATCAGTCTTTCTGCCATGGTCTATTGGGCCCAGCTGCTATCGGACTTCGCCTGCAATTTCTTGATTTCGCCTGCTGCTCATGGACCTCATTCACTTGCCTGCCATCAGCAATTGTGCCAAGCTTCTACCAGACCTTACCTGCTGCTTCTGGAGCAGTGGGTGAGGTCCAGGAGCAGCAGCTGAGGTCTGGGAGCAGTGGGTGAGGTCCAGGAGCAGCAGCTGAGGTCTGGGAGCAGTGGGTGAGGTCCAGGAGCAGCAGCTGAGGTCTGGGAGCAGCATGTGAGGTCTGGAAGCAGCTGGGCTCAATTGGATAAGGCAGGCAAGAATATGAGGTCTGGGAGCAGTGGGTGAGGTCCAGGAGCAGCAGCTGAGGTCTGGGAGCAGCATGTGAGGTCTTGAAGCAGCTGGGCCCAATTAGCTAAGGCAGGCAAGCACATGAGGCCCAGGAGCAGCAACTGAGGCCCAGGAACAGCAGCTGAGGTCTGGAAGCAGCTGGGCCCAATTGGCTAAGGCATGCAAGCACATGAGGTCTGGGAGCAGTGGGTGAGGTCCAGGAGCAGCAGCTGAGGTCTGGAAGCAGCTGGGCCCGATTGGCTAAGGCATGCAAGCACATGAGGTCTGGGAGCAGTGGGTGAGGTCCAGGAGCAGCAGCTGAGGTCTGGAAGCAGCTGGGCCCGATTGGCTAAGGCATGCAAGCACATGAGGTCTGGGAGCAGTGGGTGAGGCCCAGGAGCAGGAGCTGAGGTCTGGAAGAAGCTGGGTTCGATTGGCTAAGCCATGGAAGCACATGTGGTCTGGGAGCAGTGGGTGAGGTCCAGGAGCAGGAGCTGATGTCTGGAAGAAACTGGGTTCGATCGGCTAAGGCATGCAGGCACATGAGGTCTGGGAGCTGTGGGTCAGGTCCAGGAGCAGCAGCTGAGGTCCAGGAGCAGCAGCTGAGGTCCAGGAGCAGCTGAGGTCCAGGAGCAGCAGCTGAGGTCTGGAAGCCGTGGGTGAGGTCCAGGAGCAGAAGCTGAGGTCTGGAAGCAGCTGGGCCCGATTGGCTAAGGCATGCAAATACATGAGGTCTGGAAGCCGTGGATGAGGTCCAGGAGCAGCAGCTGAGGTCTGGAAGCAGCTGGGCCCAATTGGCTAAGCACATGAGGTCTGGGAACAGTGGATGAGGTCCAGGAGCAGCAGCTGAGGTCTGGAAGCAGCTGGGCCCAATTGCTGCATGCAAGCACATGAGGTCTGGGAGCAGCTGAGGTCCAGGAGCAGCTGAGGTCTGAAAGCAGCTGGGTTTGATTGGGTAAGGCATGGAATCACATGAGGTTTGGGACCCGTGGGTGAGTTCCTGGAGCAGAAGCTGAGGTCTGGAAGCAGCTGGGCTCAATTGTCTAAGGCATGAAAGCACATGAGGTCTGCGAGCAGTGGGTGAGGCCAGGAGCAGGAGGTCTGGCAGCAGCTGAGGTCTGGGAGCAGCTGAGGTCCAGGAGCAGCAGCTGAGGTCTGGGAGCAGCTGAGGTCCAGGAGCAGCTGAGGTCCAGGAGCAGCAGCTGAGGTCTGGGAACAGACCTTAACTGCTGCTCCCAGACCTCACCCACTGCTCCCAGACCTCAACCTCTGCTTCCAGACCTCATGCTTGCATGCCTTAGCCAATCGGCCCAGCTGCCCAGACCTCACCCACTGCTCCAGACCTCAGCTGCTGCCAGACCTCAGCTGCTTCTGGACCTCACCTCTGCTTCCAGACCTCACCCACTGCTCAGACCTCATGCTTGCATGCCTTAGCCAATCGGCCCAGCTGCTGTTCCTGGGCCTCACCCACTGCTCCAGACCTCAGCTGCTTCCAGACCTCAGCTTCTGCTCCTGGGCCTCACCCACTTGAGGTCTGGGAGCAGCTGAGGTCCAGGAGCAGCTGAGGTCCAGGAGCAGCTGAGGTCCAGGAGCAGCATATGAGGTCTGGGAACAGACCTTAACTGCTGCTCCCAGAATTCATGGACTTCTTCTAGACCACAACCTCTGCTCCCAGACCTCATGTGCTTGCATGCCTTAGCCAATCGGACCCAGCTGCTTTCAGACCTCAGCTGCTGCTCCTGGACCTCACCCACTGCTCCCAGACCTCATGTGCTTACATGCCTTAGCCAATCAGGCCCAGCTGCTACAAGACCTCAGCTGCTGCTCCTAGGCCTCACCTTCTGCTCCCGTACCTCACCACTGTTCCCAGACCTCACATGGTTGCCTGCCTTATCCACTAGGGCCCAGCTGCTTCCAGACCTCAGCTGCTGTTCCTGGGCCTCACCCACTGCACCCAGACCTCATGTGCTTGCATGCCTTAGCCAATCGGGCCCAGCTGCTTCCAGACCTCAGCTGCTGCTCCTGGACCTCACCCACTGCTCCCAGACCTCATGTGCTTGCATGCCTTAGCCAGTCGGGCCGAGCTGCTTCCAGACCTCAGCTTCTTCTCTGGGACTTCACCCACTGCTCCTAGTCCTCATGTGTTTGCATGCCTTAGCCAATCGGGCCCAGCTGCTTCCAGACCTCAGCTACTGCTCCTGGACCTCACCCACTGCTCCCAGACCTCATGTGCTTCCATGGCTTAGCAATCGAACCCAGCTGCTTCCAGACCTCAGCTACTGCTCCTGGACCTCACCCACTGCTCCCAGACCTCATGTGCTTGCATGCCTTAGCCAATCGGGCCCAGCTGCTTCCAGACCTCAGCTTCTTCTCTGGGACTTTACCCACTGCTCCTAGTCCTCATGTGTTTGCATGCCTTAGCCAATCGGGCCCAGCTGCTTCCAGACCTCAGCTTCTGCTCCTGGACTTCACCCACTGCTCCCAGACCTCATGTGCTTGCATGCCTTAGCCAATCGAACCCAGCTGCTTCCAGACCTCAGCTACTGCTCCTGGACCTCACCCACTGCTCCCAGACCTCATGTGCTTGCATGCCTTAGCCAATCGGGCCCAGCTGCTTCCAGACCTCAGCTGCTCGTCCTGGACCTCAGTTGCTGCTCCTGGGCCTCACCTGCTGTTCTGGAAGCAGCTGGGCCCAATTGGATAAGGAAGGCAAGCACATGAAGTCTGGGAGCAGTGGGTGAGGCCCAGGAGCAGGAGCTGAGGTCTGGAAGACACTGGGCCCAATTGGCTAAGGCATGGAAGCACATGAGGTCTGGGAGCAGTGGGTGAGGTCCAGGAGTAGAAGCTGAGGTATGGAAGCACCTGGGCCCGATTGGCTAAGACATGCAAGCATCTGAGGTCTGGGAGCAGTGGCTGATGCCAAGGAGCAGAAGCTGAGGTCTGGAAGCAGCTGGGCTCGATTGCCTAAGGCAGGCAAGCACATGAGGTCTGGGAACAGACCTCACTGCTGCTCCCAGACCTCAGCTGCTCCTGGACTTCACCCACTGCTCCAGACCTCAACCTCTGCTCCCAGACCTCATGTGCTTCATGCCTTAGCCAATGCCCAGCTGCTTCTGGACCTCAGCTGCTCCTGGACCTCAGCTGCTGCCCCTGGACCTCACCCACTGCTCCCAGCCCTCATGTGCTTGCATGCCTTAGCCAATCGGACCCAGCTGCTACAAGACCTCAGCTGCTGCTCCTGGACCACCCACTGCTCCAGTCCTCATGTGCTTGCATGCCTTAGCCAATGGGCCCAGCTGGTTCCAGACCAGCTCCTGCTCCTGGACCACCCACTGCTCCCAGACCTCATGTGCTTCCATGCTTAGCCAATCACCCAGCTGCTTCCAGACCTCAGCTACTGCTCCTGGACCTCACCCACTGCTCCCAGACCTCATGCTTGCATGCAGCCAATCAGCCCAGCTGCTTCCAGACCTCAGCTGCTGCTCCTGACCTCACCACTGCTCCCAGACCTCATGTGCTTGCATGCCTTAGCCAATCAGGGCCAGCTGCTTCCAGACCTCAGCTGCTGCTCCTGGCCTCACTGCTCCCAGACCTCATGTGCTTGCATGCCTTGGCCAGCTGCTTCCAGACCTCAGCTGCTCCTGGACCACCCACTGCTCCCAGACCTCATGCTTGCATGCCTTAGTCAGGCCCAGCTGCTTCCAGACTCAGCTGCTCCTGGACCTCACCCACTGCTCCCAGACCTCATGTGCTTGCATGCCTTAGTCAGGCCCAGCTGCTTCCAGACTCAGCTGCGCCTGGACCTCACCCGCTGCTCCTAGACCTCATGTGCCTGCATGCCTTAGCCAATCGGGCCTAGCTGCTTCCAGACCTCAGCTGCTCCTCCTGGACCTCACCCACTGCTCCCAGACCTCATGTGTTTGCATGCCTTAGCCAATCGGGCCCAGCTGCCTCCAGACCTCAGCTACTGCTCCTGGACCTCACCCACTGCTCCCAGACCTCAAGTGCCTGCATGCCTTAGCCAATCGGGCCTAGCTGCTTCCAGACCTCAGCTGCTCCTCCTGGACCTCACCCACTGCTCCCAGACCTCATGTGCTTGCATGCCTTAGCCAATCGGGCCCAGCTGCTTCCAGACCTCAGCTTCTGCTTTTGGACTTCACCCACTGCTCCCAGACTTCATGTGCTTGCATGCCTTAGCCAATCGGGCCCAGCTGCTTCCATACCTCAGCTGCTGCTCCTGGACCTCACCCACTGCTCCCAGACCTCATGTGCTTCCATGGCTTAGCCAATCGAACCCAGCTGCTTCCAGACCTCAGCTACTGCTTCTCTACCTCACCCACTGCTCCCAGACCTCATGTGCTTGCATGCCTTAGCCAATCGGGCCCAGCTGCTTCCAGACCTCAGCTCCTGCTCCTGGGCCTCACCCACTGCTCCCAGACCTCACGTGGTTGCCTTCCTTATCCAATAGGGCCCAGCTGCTTCCAGACCTCAGCTTCTGCTCCTGGACTTCACTCACTGCTCCCAGACCTCATGTGCTTCCATGCCTTAGACAATTGAGCCCAGCTGCTTCCAGACCTCAGCTTCTGCTCCAGGAACTCACCCACAGCTCCCAGACCTCATGTGATTCCATGCCTTAGCCAATCAAACCCAGCTGCTTTCAGACCTCAGCTGCTGCTCATGGACCTCACCCACTGCTCCATGACCTCATGTGCTTGCATGCCTTAGCCAATCGGGCCCAGGTGCTTTGAGACCTCAGTTACTGCTCCTGGACCTCACCCACTGCTCCCAGACCTCATGTGCTTCCATGCCTTAGCCAATCGAACCCAGGTTCTTCCAGACCTCAGCTCCTGCTCCTGGCCTCACCCACTGCTCCCAGACCTCATGTGCTTGCATGCCTTAGACAATCGAACCCAGCTGCTTCCAGACCTCAGCTTCTGCTCCAGGACCTCACCCACGGCTCCCAGACCTCATGTGATTCCATGCCTTAGCCAATCAAACCCAGCTGCTTTCAGACCTCAGCTGCTGCTCATGGACCTCACCCACTGCTCCCAGACCTCATGTGCTTGCATGCCTTAGCCAATCGGGCCCAGCTGCTTCCATACCTCAGCTGCTGCTCCTGGACCTCACCCACTGCTCCCAGACCTCATGTGCTTGCATGCCTTAGCCAATCGGGCCCAGCTGGTTCCAGACCTCAGCTCCTTCTCTTGGGCGTCACCCACTGCTCCCAGACCTCATGTCCTTCCATGCCTTACCCAATCGAACCCAGCTGCTTCCAGACCTCAGCTACTGCTCCTGGACCTCACCCACTGCTCCCAGACCTCATAGGCTTGCATGCCTTAGCCAATCGGGCCCAGCTGCTTCCATATCTCAGCTGCTGCTCCTGGACCTGACCCACAGCTCCCAGACCTCATGTGCTTGCATGCCTTAGCCAATCGGGCCCAGCTGCTTCCAGACCTCAGCTTCTGCTCTTGGGCATCACCCACTGCTCCCAAACCTCATGTGCTTGCATGCCTTAGCCAGTCGGGCCCAGCTGCTTCAAGACCTCAGCTGCTCCTGGACTTCACCCACTGCTCCCAGACCTCATGTGCTTGCATGCCTTAGCCAATCGGGCCCAGCTGCTTCCAGACCTCAGCTTCTGCTCCTGGACTTCACCCACTGCTCCCAGACCTCATGTGCTTGCATGCCTTAGCCAGTCGGACCCAGCTGCTTCCAGACCTCAGCTTCTGCTTTTGGGCATCTCCCACTGCTCCCAGACCTCAGATGCTTGCATGCCTTGGCCAACCGGGCCCAGCTGCTTCAAGACCTCAGCTGCTGCTCCTGGACCTCACCCACTGCTCCCAGACCTCATGTGCTTGCATGCCTTAGCCAATCGGGCCCAGCTGCTTCCATATCTCAGCTGCTGCTCCTGGACCTCACCCACAGCTCCCAGACCTCATGTGCTTGCATGCCTTAGCCAATCGGGCCCAGCTGCTTCCATATCTCAGGTGCTGCTCCTGGACTTCACCCACAGCTCCCAGATCTCATGTGCTTGCATGCCTTAGCCAATCGGGCCCAGCTGCTTCCATATCTCAGCTGCTGCTCCTGGACCTCACCCACAGCTCCCAGACCTCATGTGCTTGCATGCCTTAGCCAATCGGGCCCAGCTGCTTCCAGACCTCAGCTGCTGCTCCTGGACCTCACCCACTGCTCCCAGACCTCATGTGCTTGCATGCTTTAGCCAATCGAGCCCAGCTGCTTCCAGACCTCAGCTGCTGCTCTTTGACTTCACCCACTGCATCCAGACCTCATGTGCTTACATGCTTTAGCCAACTGGGCCCAGCTGCTTCCACACCTCAGCTGCTTCTCCTGGACCTCACCCACTGCTCCCAGACCTCATGTGCTTGCATGCCTTAGCCAATCGGGCCCAGCTGCTTCCAGACCTCAGCTGCTGCTCCTTGGCCTCACCCACTGCTCCCAGACCTCATGTGCTTCCATGCCTTAGCCAATCGGGCCCAGCTGCTTCCAGACCTCAGCTGCTGCTCCTGGACCTCACCCACTGCTCCCAGACCTCATGTGCTTGCATGCCTTAGCCAATCGGGCCCAGCTGCTTCCAGACCTCAGCTGCTTCTCCTGGACCTCACCCACTGCACCCAGACCTCATGTGTTTGCCTGCCTTAGCCAATCGGGCCAAGCTGCTTCCACACCTCAGCTGCTTCTCCTGGACCTCACCCACTGCTCCCAGACCTCATGTGCTTGCATGCCTTAGCCAATTCGGCCCAGCTGGTTCCAGACCTCAGCTGCTGCTCCTGGACCTCACCCACTGCTCCCAGACCTCATGTGCTTGCATGCCTTAGCCAATCGAACCCAGCTGCTTCCAGACCTCAGCTGCTGCTCCTGGACCTCACCCACTGCTCCCAGACCTCATGTGCTTGCATGCCTTAGCCAATCGGGCCCAGCTGCTTCCAGACCTCAGCTGCTGCTCCTGGACCTCACCCACTGCTCCAGTACCTCATCTGCTTGCATGCCTTAGCCAATCAGGCCCAGCTGCTTCCAGACCTCAGCTGCTCCTGGACCTCACCACTGCTCCCAGACCTCAGCTGCTTCCAGACCTCATGCTTGCATGCCTTAGCCAATCAGGCCCAGCTGCCCAGACCTCATGTGCTTGTTCCTGGGCCTCACCCACTGCACCCAGACCTCATGTGCTTGGATGCCTTAGCCAATCTGGCCCAGCTGCTTCCAGACCTCAGCTGCTGCTCCTGACCTCACCACTGCTCCCAGACCTCATGTGCTTGCATGCCTTAGCAATCGGGCCCAGCTGCCCAGACCTCAGCTGCTGCTCCTGACCTCACCCACTGCTCCAGACCTCATGTGCTTGCATGCCCAGCCAATCGGGCCCAGCTGCTTCCAGACCTCAGCTGCTTCTCCTGGCCTCTGCTGCCCAAGCAGCCCAAAGGCATGCAAGCACATGAGGTCTGGGAGCAGTGGTGAGGTCCAGACAGCAGCTGAGGTCTGGAAGCAGCTGGGCCCAATTGGATAAGGCAGCAGCTGAGGTCTGGGAGCAGCTGAGGTCTGGGAGCAGCTGAGGTCTGGAAGCAGCTGCTTCAGACCTCAGCTGCTGCTCTGGACCTCACCCACTGCTCCAAACCTCAGCTGCTGCTCCTGGACCTCACCCACTGCTCCCAGACCTCATGTCCTTCCATGCCTTAGCCAATCGAACCCAGCTGCTTCCAGACCTCAGCTCCTGCTCCTGGGCCTCAACCACTGCTCCAAGACCTCATAGGCTTGCATGCCTTAGCCAATCGAAACCAGATGCTTTGAGACCTCAGTTACTGCTCCTGGACCTGACCCACAGCTCCCATACCTCATGTGCTTGCATGCCTTAGCGAATCAGACCCAGCTGCTTCCAGACCTCAGCTGCTGCTCATGGACCTCACACACTGCTCCCAGACCTCATGTGCTTCCATGCCTTAGCCAATCGGGCCCAGCTGCTTCCAGACCTCAGTTGCTGCTCCTGGGCCTCACCCACTGCTCCCAGACCTCACATGCTTGCATGCCTTAGCCAATCAGGCCCAGCTGCTTCCAGACCTCAGCTGCTGCTCCTGGGCCTCACGTGCTTGCATGCCTTTTTTATTGAAAGAGTTTTAAAAACAAAACATTTTCCCCTTTTTCCCCTCCTCCCAAAACCCTTCCCTCCCTCTGGGTTTCCGGTCAATCAGGTATTGGTTTTTGTTTTATTGAAAGAGTTTTAAAAACAAAACATTTTCCCCTTTTTCCCCTCCTCCCAAAACCCTTCCCCTCCTCCCAAAACCCTTCCCTCCCTCCCGGATTCGGTCAATCACAAGGTATTGTTATACATAAACCAAACACAGAATAAAATTTTCCTTCCAATCCAAATAACCACATCCAAAGCTTTTCATCTCCCAACCTCCCCATTACATAAAATAACTTTCTAATTATTCAAAGGCAATCTGATATTTCTTAATCTGATATCTGTTTTGTAGATAATCAATCCATTTTTCCATTCAATTAAATATCTTTCCTGTATTGTCTTTTAAAAAGCTGAGATTTTAGCCATCTCAGCCAGATTAATAACTTTCCATTCTTCTATTGTAGGTATCTTCTTCTTCCAGTATTGTCCAATCAACAGTCTTGCTGCTGTTATTAAATTCAGAATCAATTTAGTCTCAATCCCTGTACAATCCGTTATAATTCCCAAAAGGAAAATTGTGGCAGGAACTTTATCTTCTTCTTCAGTACATTTTGAATAATCCACCAAATTCTTATCCAAAAGACCTTAATTTTCTTGCAAGTCCACCAAATATGAAAATATGTAGCGTCATCACAATCACACCTCCAACATTTCGCTTGGATATTAGGATACATACATGATAATTTTTTGGGATCTAAGTGCCATCTATAAAACATCTTATAAAAATTTTCCCTTAAATTCTGTGCTTGTGTAAACTTAACATTTCTAACCCAAATTTTCTCCCATGTTTCCAACATTATTGGTTCCTGAATATTCTATGCCCATTTTATCATACAATCTTTTACCAAATGCTTTTCCGAATCTATTTCAAGCAACACATTATACAATCTCTTTATATGCTCCTGGGTCTGATTTCTAATTTGCTTTATTAAATTTTCCTCCCTTTGCATTATACCAATTTTTTGATCTTCTTTCCATCTAGCACTTATTTGCCCATATTGAAACCAAGTATAATTCCTCCCTTCTTCATTTAATACCTGTAATGATTTTAATTGCAATCTATCTCCTTCAGCATACAAAAGTTCTTTATAAGTAATCATTTCCTGTTTCTGTTCTATATTTATATTCTCTATTGCATATCTAGGGCTCGCCCATATAGGAATCTTGTAATCTAATTTATAGGAATATTTTTTCCAGACCCGCAAAAGAGCACTTCTCAACACATGATTCTTAAAAGCCCTATCCACTTTTTTTTCATAAAATAAGTATGCATGCCATCCATATAACAAGTCATAACCTTCTATATTCAAAATTCTTTCCTCTGTTAAGTTAAACCAGTCACTTATTACTGAAAGGGCTACTGCTTCATAATATAGTTTAAAGTTAGGCATTCTTAAACCACCTCTTTCCCGTGAGTCCTGTATTATTTTCATTTTAACCTCGCCTTTTACCCTGCCATATAAATTTGTTAATCCCAATCTGCCAATCTTCCAAATTTTTATCCTTTTAATTATTGGTATCATCTGGAACAGAAACAAAATCTAGGTAACACATTCATTTTAATAGCCGCAATCCTTCCCAATAGGGATAACTGCAATTTCTTCCAGACACTCATATCATTCTGAACTTTTGCCATAGCAAGTCATAATTATTCTTATAAAGTTTCTTGTTCGATGAGCTAATATAAACCCTAAGTATTTAACCTTTTTACTACCTCAAATCCTGTCATTTCTAGTTTTTGTTTCTGTTGTATAGACATATTTTTAATTATCACTTTTGTTTTATTCTGATTTATTTTAAATCCTGATACCTTTCCATATTTATCAATTACTTCCAACAAAATCTACTTGAATTTATAGGATTTGTTAAAGTAACCACTACATCATCTGCAAAGCTCTAACTTTATACTCATATTGTCTAATCTTAATTCCTCTATTTTCATTAATTTCGATTTTCCTTAAATTCTCCAGAAATTTAACATTTCTAACCCAAATTTTCCCATGTTTCCAACATTATTGGTTTTGAATATTCAGCCCATTTTATCATACAATCCTTTATTAAATCTCTTTCAGAATCTATTTCTATCAACACAGTATACAATCTCTTTATATGCCCCTGGGTTTGATTTCTAATTTGTTTAACCAAATTTTCTTCATTTTGAATAATACCAATTTTCTGATCTTCTTTCCATCTAGCCTTTAACTGTTCATATTGAAACCAAGTATAATTCCTCCCTTCTTCTTTTAATGTATCCAAATATTTTAATTGTAGATTTCCCCTCTCATTGTATAAAAGATCTTTATAAGTAATCATTTCTTGTTCCTGTTCTATATTTATATTCTCTACTGCATGCTGAGGACTTGCCCATATGGGAATTTTATAATTTAACTTATAATAATATTTTTTCCAGACACACAGAAGAGAAATTCTCAACACATGATTCTTAAAAGCTTTATCTATTTTGGCTTCCGGTGGTTTCGTTTTCCCCGAGAAGGACGCCTGGAATGGCGTCCCGAACTGAGATTCTGTAAAAGCTGGTGAAACAGCGGGAGAACGGCTGTTAGCCAGCTTCAAAGCTTTTCTCTGGGTGAAAGAGAATTAGCCAGAGCGGCTGGAGAGCAGAAGATTGCCCCAGGGGCTCTGCTTTCTTATGCAGAGTCTCGGAGGGCTGCCTGCATAACCCAGCCCCACTCCAGACTCGGCTCGATCCTGTTAATTAAGCAGGACAAGAGGAAAACGCCCACCTCTGCTCAATTGATTCCGTTTTGAATAACTTCAAGCAGACGGGGACAAATACAAGCAATACTGGGAAGCAAGAAGAGCTGACTTCTACTCCTTTTAAAAGGAAAACTTTTCTCACTTGAACTTAGTGAAGGAAGAAATGGCGCCTGAAAGGAAGTGGATTGAGGCTGCTTGTGAGAGAAAGCTTCGCCTTTGTGGATTTTAGCTGAATAGAAGCTTTCCAGAGGAGGCAAGGTGAAAGTTTTATTTTACAACTTTAATTGGAGACTTTGAGACTTTGAGATTTACTAATTTTAATTAGAGACTTTACTTAAATTAAAATGGCTTCTAAGCCACCAAAAGCTCCCATGACGAGAAGGGGTCTGAAACTAATTTAGAAGATATATTAAAGGAACAGAACAGAGTTTCTGAAGAGCGATTTAAAGAAATTATGAATAATATTCATGGTGTGAAGGATCAACTTAGGGAAGAAATTAAAGAGACTAATAAAAATTAGAGAAGATTTATTGATGGTTTTCAAGGTTTGGCAAAAATTTGGAAGTAATGGAGGATAAAGTGGAAGTTATTAGTCAAGCAAATCAGTATTTGGATAATAAAGTTGGAGAGCTTCAAAATAAAGTGGATAAAATGAGGATCATGTGGTGGTATTGCAATATAGAGCGTTGGAGAAGGCTTTGAGAATTAGGGTCTTCAAGACCTAAAGGAAGAAGACCTTAAAAAGTTATATCAGAGAGCTGAAATGTTAGGCATGGACCTCGAGAAGTTGATTTTCAAATTGATAAGGCATACAGGGTTAATTCTTCAGCGAGGCAGAAAAAGCTCCCAAGAGATATTGTAATTTATTTTAACTTCTACAATAAGAAATCAGATTTTGCAAGCTACATACCAAAAGAAATTGCAAATAGCAGAACAGGAGGTGTTGGTTTTGAAAGAGATCCTGCTAAAATGTTAAAGGATAGAAGGATTTTAGGTTTTTACACAAGAGCTTAAGAAGCATCAGATTCAATATAGATGGGAGGTTCCAATTGGTTTAACAGTATTTTTCAAGGCAGGAGATATCAATTGATACTGAACTGAAAGCAAAAGATTTTCTTTTTATTGTATTGAAAGTGGATGTAGAAACAGTGGATAAAAGTCTTCAAGAGAAACAGAGTGGGGAAGCTGAAACTGCACCTGTGATATCAGTCCCTCAAGAACAATCTCAGGAACAAAGAGTGACAAGGGGAGCTATTAGGTAAGGAGATGGAGGAACGACTTCAAAGACAAGAACGGATTCTACTACTGAAGCTGTGGGAGGAGCCAAGTCAAGAGTGAGGGGCTTCAGCTATTGGCCCAGAACCTTCAAGAGGCCAGAGATGGCAAATAAATTATCGAGATGGATTGTTAATGGTTTAAATTCAGCACAGAAAAGAAGAAAAATATTCCATTATTTGAAACAATTTAAAATGATGTGATATGTTTGCAAGAGACACATATAAAATTATCAGATCAGAAATATTTGATTAATTCAAATTAGGTAAACATTTTGTTTCTTCTGCTAATAAGAAAATGGTATAGTTATATATTTGAAGAAAAATATATCAAGTAAATTAATTGAAACGGACATTCAAGGAAGATATATTGCTATTGAATTGATTTTAGAAGGAGACACTTGATTTGCATATATCCTAATCAACAACAAGAAAAATTTTATAAATTGTTACATGAAAATTGACTTTTGGGACTATAACATTTATTATATTAGGGATTGGAATGGTAATGGACATTAGAAAAGATAAAAGAACTCTTTCTAAGAAAATTCCTATGCATGCAAAATTGCCTAAATCTTTTTGATTTGATGGAAGATTTTGAGTTGAAAGATATATGGAGAAGGCAGAATTTTGATGATAGAGATTATACTTATTTTTCGGATAGGCATCAATCTTTTCACGTATTGATTTTATATTAATTACCAATGACTTGCTTTCTAGGGTTAGGAAACAAAGATATTTCCAAGGTGTTTAACTGATCATAGTCCTATGGATGGATTTGCAATATGAAGGTGGAAGAAGATCATGGAGAATAAATGAAAATTTGTTTAGATATGAGGATAATGTAAATCAATCAAATGAAAGAATTTTGATTATAATTTGGGAAAGGAACTTTATAGAAATGGTCCTAAGGCCTTTATGAGAGGAAACTGATATATATTAATAGTAGACAGAGGAGAAAACTACAAAACAGCGAGGATTTAGAAGAGGAAATTCAGAGGAAACAACAATTATTGGTACATAATCCACATGATTTAAAAACTATTTTGTATAAAGATATTACAGAGTCAATTTAATATGTTAATGGCAGATCAGGTGGCAACCAATATACAATATGCTAAACATAATACTTTTGTAATGCCAATAAATCAGGAGGTGGTTGGCTTATATGTTAAGGAAAAGACACTTGTGATTGGTATATATGCACCTAATCAACAACAAGAAAAATTTTATAAATTGTTACATGAAAATTGACTTTTGGGACTATAAAACATTTATTATATTAGGGATTGGAATGGTAATGGACATTAGAAAAGATAAAAGAACTCTTTCTAAGAAAATTCCTATGCATGCAAAATTGCCTAAATCTTTTTGATTTGATGGAAGATTTTGAGTTGAAAGATATATGGAGAAGGCAGAATTTTGATGATAGAGATTATACTTATTTTTCGGATAGGCATCAATCTTTTCACGTATTGATTTTATATTAATTACCAATGACTTGCTTTCTAGGTTAGGAAACAAAGATATTTCCAAGGTGTTTAACTGATCATAGTCCTATGGATGGATTTGCAATATGAAGGTGGAAGAAGATCATGGAGAATAAATGAAAATTTGTTTAGATATGAGGATAATGTAAATCAATGTCAAAATGAAAGAATTTTGATTATAATTTGGGAAAGGAACTTGATAGAAATGGTGTGGGACAGCAAGGCCTTTATGAGAGGAAACTGATATATATTAATAGTAGACAGAGGAGAAAACTACAAAACAGCGAGGATTTAGAAGAGGAATTCAGAGGAAACAACAATTATTGGTACATAATCCACATGATTTAAAAACTATTGAGGCGATAAAGATATTACAGAGTCAATTTAATATGTTAATGGCAGATCAGGTGGCAACCAATATACAATATGCTAAACATAATACTTTTGTAATGCCAATAAATCAGGAGGTGGTTTTATATGTTAAGGAAAAGACAGAAGCTTATTGAAGGAATTGAATACAAAGGTAAAGCTTTCAACAGGATAAAATTAAAAAGCTTTGGAATATTATACAAATTTATATGCCAGAGATACAATATTGAATATGGATATTGATAAATATTTGAAAGAATATAAGGTTAAAGGTTTAACTAATGAACAAAGGGAAGAGTTGAATCGGCCTATAACTTCTGAGGAAATTATTTGGGTAATAAAGCAATTAAAAATGCTCGGCACAGATGGACTTACAGCAATATATTATAAAAGTTACAGGATGAGATAGTTGGTCCACTTATGGAGTTATTCAATCAGATATTGAGGGAGGAGGAGTACCACCATCATGGAGGACTACTTTATTTCATTGATACCAAAGAGGATCAGGATTGTACTTGCCTGGGAATTATAGACCAATTTCTCTTGAATAATGATTATAAGATTTTGCAAAATAATGGCAAATAGGTTAATGGAAATTGTACAACAAAGGATCCACACTGACCAGTCTGGTTTTATAAAAGGGAGACAAATGAGGAATAACGTTAGGCAGATAGTGAATATATTGGAATACTTGGAAAAGAAAAATCAGATTCCGGCAGCGTTTATATTTTTGGATGCAGAGAAAGCTTTTGATCGTTTGCATTGGGAATTTTTATTTAAATTAACAGACAAAATGCAATTTGGAAATGGTTTTATACGAATACTTAGGGCAATTTATGGAGAGCAAACAGCTCAGATAATAATTAATGGTAGTTTGACAGATAGTTTTAAAATTGCGAAAGGAACAAGGCAGGGGTGTCCTTTATCACCTTTATTATTTATTTTATCTTTGGAACCTTTATTGGATAAGATAAGAGAGTTAAGGGAGATAGAGGGTATTAGAATTAGAAGATATGAATATAAAGTCAGAGCATTTGCAGATGATTTGGTTGTTATGTTGACTCAGCCTATAAATTCGAGTGTATATTTGTTGGAAATAATTAATCAATATGGAAGGGTCTCAGGGTTTAAAGTGAATCAAAATAAAACAAAAGTGTTAACCAAAAATATGATTAAGAACCAGAAAGAAAAACTAGAGGAAATAACAGGATTTGAAATTGTAAAAAAGGTTAAATATTTAGAGTCTTTCTTACATCATCAAATGGAAATTGTATAAGAATAATTATGATGTGTTATGGAAAAAATTCAGAAGGAAATGAATACTTGGAAAAATTACAATTATCTTTGTTAGGAGAATAGCAGCTATAAAATGAATGTTTTGCCTAAATTCTTGTTCTTGTTTCAGATGATACCAATAATTAAGAAAGATAAAATTTGGATGAATGGCAGATTGGAATTAATAAATTTATATGGGAAGGAAAAAGCGAGTCAAAATGAAAATAATGCAAGATACACGGAAAGAGGAGGATTAAAATGCCTAATTTAAAATTGTATTATGAAGCAGTTGTTCTTTCGGTATTAAGTGATTGGTTTAATTTGACGGAGGAAAGGATTTTGAATATAGAAGGTTATGATTTATTATATGGTTGGCATGCATATTTATTGTATGATAAGAAAGTAGATAAAGCTTTTAAGAATCATATGTTGAGAATTTCTCTTCTGTGTCTGGAAAAATATTATTATAAGTTAAATTACAAAATTCCTATATGGGCATGTCCTAGGCACGCAGTAGAGAATATAAATATAGAACAGGAACAAGAAATGATTACTTATAAAGATCTTTTATACAATGAGAGGAAATTTACAACTAAAATCTTTGGATACATTAAAAGAAGAAGGAGGAATTATACTTGGTTTCAATATGGACAGTTAAAGGCTAGATGGAAAGAAGATCAGAAAATTGGTATCATTCAAAATGAAGAAAATTTGGTTAAACAAATTAGAAATCAAACTCGGGCATATAAAGAGATTGTATACTGTGTTGATAGAAATAGATTCTGAAAGAGATTTAATAAAGGATTGTATGATAAAATGGGCACAGAATATTCAAGAACCAATAATGTTGGAAACATGGGAAAAATTTGGTTAGAAATGTTAAATTCATAGCGCAGAATTTAAGGGAAAATTTTATAAGATGTTTTATAGATGGCATTTAGATCCTAAGAAATTATCATGTATGTATCCAGATATGCAAGCGAAATGTTGGAGATGTAATTGTGATGATGCTACATATTTTCATGTATGGTGGACTTGTAAGAAAATTAAGTCTTTCTGGATAAGAATCTGGTGGATTATGCAGAATGTTTTGAAGAAGAAGATAAAGTTCCTACCGCAATTTTTCCTTTTGGGAATAACAACGGACTGTACAGTGATTGAGACTAAGTTGATTTTGAACTTAATAACAGCAGCACGACTGTTGATTGGACAATATTGGAAGAAAAAAGAATTACCCACAATAGAAGAATGGATATTGAAAGTTTCCAATTTGGCTGAGATGGCTAAAATCTCAGCCTTCTTGAAAGATAGTACTCAAGAAAATATTTAAATGAATGGAAGAACTGGATTGATTATATTCAAAATAGATATCAGATTAAGAAATTTCGGATTGCTTTTGAATGAAGGATGTTATTTTTGATTTTAATGGAAGAAGTCAGGTTATGTGAGAGAGAGATTATAATTGTGTTAGATTTTAAAAATTTAATGTATGACTGTTTTGTTTAAGGAACTATACCTTGTGTTTGCTCCGGGAAGTCCGGGGGGGGGGGGGAGGGGGGTTTAGGAGGGAGGGGGGGAGGGGGAAAAATTTAATTGTTGTAAAACTATTTTAATAAAAAAAAAAAAAAAAAGCTTTATCTATTTTCTTATCATACAATAAATATGCATGCCAACCATATAATAAATCATAACCTTCTATATTCAAAATCCTTTCCTCTGTCAAATTAAACAAATCAATTATTACCGAAAGAACAACTGCTTCATAATACAGTTTTAAATTAGGCATTTTTAATCCTCCTCTTTCCCGTATATCTTGCATTATTTTCATTTTGACTCTCGCTTTTTTCCCTTCCCATATAAATTTATTAATTCCAATCTGCCATTCTTCCAAATTTTTGTCTTTCTTAATTATTGGTATCATCTGAAACAAGAACAAGAATTTAGGCAAAACATTCATTTTTATAGCTGCTATTCTCCCCAACAAAGATAATTGTAATTTTTCCCAAGTATTCATTTCCTTCTGAATTTTTTTCCATAAGACATCATAATTATTCTTATACAATTTTACATTTGATGAGGTAAGAAAGACTCCTAAATATTTAACTTTTTTTACAATTTCAAATCCTGTTATTTCCTCTAGTTTTTCTTTCTGGTTCTTAATCATATTTTTGGTTAACACTTTTGTTTTATTTTGATTCACTCTAAACCCTGAGACCCTTCCATATTGATTAATTACTTCCAACAAATATACACTCGAATTTATAGGCTGAGTCAACATAACAACCAAATCATCTGCAAATACTCTAACTTTGTATTCATGTCTTCTAATTCTAATACCCTCTATCTCCCTTAACTCTCTTATCTTATCCAATAAAGGTTCCAAAGACAAAATAAACAATAAAGGTGATAAAGGACACCCCTGTCTTGTTCCTTTCGCAATTTTAAAACTATCTGTCAAACTACCATTAATTATTATCTGAGCTGTTTGCTCTCCATAAATTGCCCTAAGTATTCGTATAAAACCATTTCCAAATTGCATTTTGTCTGTTAATTTAAATAAAAATTCCCAATGCAAACGATCAAAAGCTTTCTCTGCATCCAAGAATATAAACGCTGCCGGAATCTGATTTTTCTTTTCCAAATATTCCAATAAATTCACTATCTGCCTAACGTTATTCTTCATTTGTCTCCCTTTTATAAAACCAGACTGTTCAGTATGAATCCTTTGTTGTACAATTTGCATTAACCTATTTGCCATCATTTTCGCAAAAATCTTATAATCATTATTCAAGAGTGAAATCGGTCTATAATTCCCAGGCTTAGTGCAATAATTAATATTCTCATATTAATGACTTATTTGCTTTGCCCAACACTCAACGGGAGTTTCCCCACAACTTCCCTCCATCACCTGAGACAATGTTGGAGAGGGAGACCTCCTCTTTCTGGGACTCCCAGATCTTCTGAGGCCAGAATTGGGGAGTCCTGGATGGAGGGACGGCTGAACGTCCAACCTTGCCTGGTGTGATGGAGGAAAGGGCAGTTGTGGGGAAACACCCCTTGCGTGGGGGGCAAAGTCTCTGCCTTCTGCTTGTGGGGGAACCAGGGGCCTCTCTGGGCTCCTTCTGAATCTCAGGCTGACCTCGGTCTGGTCCATCCGAGCTTTTCTTGTCTCCTCTAAATGGAATTTGCAAAGGGATTCGATTCGCAATTAGGAGCCATTCTGAGACCTAAAAATGGGTTTCTCATTAGCCAGCAAACTCTGTGGTTGGAGAGCAGAGCCTCTTCCGAGAAACCCAGCTCTTCCCCTCCTTCCTCCCCCCCTTCCTGGACCTGGATGAAGAGGCAGCACTGACCCCTCCCGCCACAGTCTGTGATGCGGCTCCCTTTGGCCAGGATCCCCTCAACCTCCTCCTGGGGAGAGTCTCAAGGTCCCCTTTCTCTGGGCATCTTCTCCAGCATCATCTTCACAGACAAGACAAGCTCGGAAGAGGAGCAGAGAAAATGCTTCAGGTACAAGTGGTGGAGTGGACCATCAAAGGACCTGAACGTTGTTAGATATTCCTCTTTTATTTCTTGAATAAGGAAAGAAAAAACACATACAGAGCTAGACAAAGTGAACCCCAAAGTAAAATCCCAGAGGGCTGTTGTGATCCACTCTTTCTCTAGAGTAGGTCTCATCAGGACATCAAGAAGGAGCCATTTAATAGCTGTGCAGATCTGCCTCCCCAGCGGAGAGCAGGTGAAACTCTGCACTTCACAGCATTTGGGTCTTTCATGGGTTCTCACAGAGATTGTCACACGACATGACTGGAGCTTGTTTCCCCCAGCTTCCATCTTGCCATCTTCCCTCCTCAGGCTTTTCTCTCACTCAGAGACACTTTTCGGCTCTGTCTGTAGATGTGTTACACAAACAACTTTGCCAAAGTTTTTGAAGAAGGTATTTTGGAACATGGGATGAAATGGACTTGTTTGGAGAACAGTCTGTAACTACCCAGATTACTGTATTGCCCACACTTTCAGGTAACTCTACTATGAAATCCACGGATATTTCTTTCCATGGGGCTCCTGGCCAGGCTACTGTTTGAAGCAATCCAGGAGGCTTCCCAGGTGGTCTTTTAGCTGATGCGCAAACAGGGCAACTTGCTATATAAGATGCAATTTCTTTTTAAAGTCCTGGCCACCAAAATTGTCTTTTAAGGAGGTGCAATGTTTTCACAAAACCAAAATGTTCTGCCATTTTAGAATCATGGCATCGTTGTAGTATGGTTTCTCTGAGTGATGCAGGAACATATAGCTTTGCCCCAATCCAAGCTAGTCCATCACGGAGCGTGCATTCGTGTGAATGAGCCAAGAACCAGTCGTCGTGTTCAAGGCCTCTTTTAATAACTTAGTTAAATCATCTGGTAGTGATGTCTCGGTTTTAGATGGCTTCAGGTTATATCAGGGGCTGCCAATTGTTGAATGGGGACTATGGGCATATCATCTTGGAACAAGCACTATTGTATTGGGGCAGTCGTGAAAGAGCATCTACCAGAAAGTTCTTTCCTCCGGGAATGTAATGAAAAGTAAAGTTAAAACGGTTAAAATATTGAGCCCAGCGGGCTTGTTTAGGCGAAAGTCTTCTGGGAGTTTTTAGGGCTTCCAAGTTTTTGTGATCAGTCCAAACTTCGAAAGGATGGTTAGATCCCTCTAAGAATTGTCTCCACATGCGAAGAGCCCAGTGAACTGCAAAAGCTTCTTTTTCCCAAATAGCCCATCTCCTTTCAGTTTCAGTCAATTTCTGGGAAGTGAAAGCACAAGGTTGTAGTTTACCATCAGCATTGTTTTGGAGGAAAACAGCTCCGACTGCTAAATCACTAGCGTCCCCTTGTACCACAAAAGGAAAATCCATGTCGGGGTATTTTAAGATAGGTTCCGCCGCAAATAGCCGTTTCAACTTTTCAAAAGCTGCTTGGCATTCCATTGACCATTTAAGGGGTAATGAAGGTTTGGGTTTTGTATTTCCTTTAGTTGTTAGGAGGTTGGTGATAGGTAGAGCAATTTGAGCAAAGGAAGGGATGAATTGACGATAAAAATTCGCAAATCCCAAAAAACTTTGCAGCTGTTTGAACGTGCGTAGGGGTGCCCATTCTAAGACAGCTTTCACCTTCTCTGGGTCCATTTCCAATCCGTCCGCCGAGATGCAGTATCCCAAATAGTCTATTTTTGTCTGATGAAAATCACATTTGGGTAGTTTGGCATAGAGTTCTGCTGCTAATATTTTTTTGAGTTTTTTGAGCTCTTACTAGTTTTATGTGTTCGTCCATTGTTTCAGTGTAGATAAGAATGTCATCAAGGTAAACGAGGACCCCTTTAAACAAGTGTTGATGGAGTATTTCATTTATTAGTTGCATGAAAACCGCGGGAACCCCCTGCAGTCCAAACTGAAAGCAGCCCAGGGGACAGTTGAAAGCTGTTTTCCACTCATCCCCTTCCTTTATGTGAACTCTGTAGTAAGCCTCTCGTAAGTCCAATTTGGTGAAAAACTTCCCTTTCGCTAGATGGGCCAACATGTCTTTCATGAGCGGCATGGGGTATATGTTTTCGGCGCATATAGCATTCAGATTTTTATAGGAGATTTTTGGTTTTTTCCTTCCCCTGTGCAGTCTCACTCGGCCAGCAGGTGGCATCCGCCCTCCATCCGACTCGGCTGCCTCTGGGGAAGGGATTTCTGGATCTGGTTCCTCCAAAACCTCTTCGCATTGGGACACTCCCCCAGCTTCTCCCCTGGCAGTTCCTTCATCTTCATCCCCCTCCCCCCTGGAGGACCGAATAGGGGATTCATACCTTCGACGAGCTCTCTCTCACCTCTCGGAAAAGACGCAATGCCTCATCCAACTGAAGCTTATCTCCGATTTCGTGCTCCTGTTGCCAATCTGAAAGCCTTTCCTTTTTCTTTCTCCTTGTAGTCACTCTAGAAGGAAGCTCTTTGGGGTCTGGCAGACTGCCTACCCCTAACAACCATTTGGCCTTGTCCCATTTGTCTTCCGACTGCAAAAGTTCCATCCACCAAACTCTGCTCTCCTTCAGTTTGGCATGAAGCGTAGCAGTAGACATATGTTCCGGCAACTCCTCAATTTCAGGGGTTGGCTGGCTTCCCATCAAAGTTTCCTTTTTGACCCCCTCGGTATTTAGTTTTAAATCCTGGTTGGTCGACATGGTGTGAGATTCAACTAAATGTCAGACTGTCTCTGATTATATTTAGGAAAGAAAACACCTTGACTTCATTTGAAAATAAAGAAAAGTACTTTTACTAAATACATCTGGATTACAGCCGTGTAAAGTTGAATCTGAGACAAAATATGGCCAACATCCCATATCCCCTCGTTAGTCCCTCCTCCCCACAAGAGGTCAGGCAGGGCTGGGCCAATGCCAGCTCCTTCTCGCCCCCCCCCCCTGGTAATCTTCTTCCAAAGGTCTCCGGCTGCTTGGCATGTCAGGAATGCAGGTTTCATTGAAAAGCCCGTGCATCTGGCCTTCATGCTGGTTTCAAATGTTTCCTCCCCCCTTCTTCTTTTTTGTCAGACGACACTCTTAAAGGGCCCCCTTCTCTTATCCTGAATAGGATAGTAATACACCTTAAGTCTATGAGCTATTCTACATTAAACATAATGACATTTCAATTTAACTACTAAATATAAAATGCACAAATAGAAATGAAGATTGGAGTGGAGGCTGGCACATATATTCTTCTTGGATTCCTGCATACTATCTAAGTAGAAAGAATTAATATTTTCTTTCAAAAAAAGAAACTTTAACTATTCTTCCTATCACAATGGGGTTATATCTCATGCTTTTATATTTATTTTGGTTGTAAGCTGCTCCTTTGTGTTCAGGTCTGACCTCAGAAGGATAATGTAGCACTTGGGGATGAAGATGCAGCCCAGCAGACCAGCACTAGAGGCCAGGATGGAGAAGACCTGCACAGCCACCATGTATTTCCCTTTGGTGCTCAGGTAGGTGGGCACAAAAGTCACCCAGACACTGCAGAAGACCAGCATGCTGAAGGTGATCAGCTTGGCTTCGTTGAAGGCCCCAGGCAGATTCCTGGCCAGGAAAGCCACCGTGAAGCAGATGGCAGCCAGGAAGCCCATGTAGCTGAGGGTGACACAGAACATGACAACAGCCCCTTCGTTGCATTGCAGGATGATCTCTCCAGGCTGGGAGTGGAAGTCGGAGTCAGGGAAGGGGGGAGAAACTCCCAGCCAGATGGAGCAGATGATAATTTGGACAGCAGCAGAAGAAAGGATGATGGAGTTGGCCAAGCTCTTCCCCAACCATCTCTTCACTTGGTTTCCTGGTTTTGTGGCCAGGAAGGCCAGCACCACCATGATGGTTTTGGCCAAGAGAGAAGAAAGGGCAACTGAGAAGATGAGGCTGAAGACCGTTTGTCGGAGAAGGCAGGTGGCTTTCCTTGGTTGACCAAAGAAGAGAAAAGGAGACAAGAAGCAAAGCAGGAGGGAGACCAGGAGGATGTAGGAGAGGTCCCGGTTGTTGGCTTTGACAATTGGAGTTTCTAAGTATTGAATGAAGAGAATTAAAACAAGGCCTGTGGTTAGGAACAAGAGAAGGGCAAAAGAGACCAGGATGATGCCCAGATGTTCTTCATAAGACAGGAAGGTTATAACTTTGGGGATACATTGGACTCTGGCCTCATTTGGATATTTATCATCTGGACACTTGGTGCATTTTTCCATATCTGAGAAAGTCAAAAAGTGATATTTTTAATATTCTGGGGTTGTTTTTTTACATCTCAAGAAATACAATTTTTGCAGAATGCCTGATTCTGGGAATATTTTCCAAGATGTGTTGTTTAATCATTCCACAGGAAAAAAATGATAATACAATTTTCTAATACTTTTATACCCAAGGTATATGAAATTGGGGGATTTCTAGTGCATTTTGAATAAAGAAAAAAGAGTTGAGTTTCAATGCACGTTTTAATTTGCACTTTCATTAAAATGCTCTGGATAAATCCATTTCCACCAGGCCTTCCTTTCCCCTGGTGTCACCCACCTTCCTGAGCGGAGAAGGTCCCCTCCGGACAAGGAACACAATCATAGCAGCAAGCTGGCTCTCCTTCTCGAGCCCTCTTGACAAATCCAGGATGACAACTTTCCACACATTTGGACTGAGGCAGGGACTGAGCAGAAGAAATAGGAATGCCAAAGGAGATATTTTAGAATTCACCATCCATTAAAAATGGAGGTAGACATGGACATTAGACAAGTAAATTCTTCACGGAGGTAAATATGAAATCTCTGACTCCTCCCAAACAGGGAAGGAGATGTGACCCTGGCAGGTTCTTTCTTTAATTCCTCCCTTTTGCTTCTGGCATTTAATATTGCGATAATAAAGGACGCTTCTCCTTAATAAAGTCCGGAGGGATGGAATTGAGAAGATTTAAGCATTAAGGGGGAAAAATCAGTTTCTCCTCATCGCTATATTAAAAGGCATCCCTGCAATCTTCTTCCATCCATGGTTATGATGATCTACTCGTATTAAATTTGTGGATACATTTGTTGCCAAAGATTTTATAAATTGTTATTTTATTAGATTTATTTAAGTAGAATAAGATGTTATTAAAAAGGAAACTTCTGACCCATAGGATCTACACTACAGAAAGCCTTGCAAAGCTGCTCCTCTTTGACACTAGTTCAAAACAGTCTCCCCGTTAAGAGATAAAGGAAAAATTCCTCATAAATTATAGCTGATGATGTTTCCTAGTTTGGGTAATGAAACATCTGCAAGAAAACAAGGAAGCTCAGAGAGCACCAAGGAGCCCCCATGTCAACCCTGAGCTACAAATATTCTCCTTTATTAAGGCTAAAGGTGTCTGCATTGTTTCTAGAACTGTCATGAGATTGAGGGGAGATCATGAGAAACTGTCCCTGAAAAAGATTAAGTCGCAAATCTTTGGCTGCAACAGACGGGACGTGAGTGTGAGTCCTGGGTCAGAAGGAGATATTTCTAAGTTATCCAAGAAAGAGTCCTTTGTGTTGAAGAACTGCAATTAGGAGACTCCAACTGGCATGGAAAGACAGGCCCACATTTAATGTTAGTTAAATTTGGAGACTCCTTTTGCCCGGAGGGACTGAAGGTGGCTAACACTCAAGATAAAAAAAGGCCATTCAAGGGATTTCCAGATGAAAGACCCTCTTAAGAGCCAAAGGCCAAATCTAAGTAGTGTTTCCTGTCACAATCTCTCTCTTGTTTCTTCTGATATCAGGAAGACCTTTTCTTTCAATCAAAGTTGTGTTTCAGTGTTTCAGGTTTCTGGGTCAAGGGATTCTCTCACTGGTCATTCTCATTTTATGGGAACTGAAAGTCTTGGACCTCTTTCCTAGGGGCAGAAGGTCAATTGCTCCCCCCAGTTGGGTGAGAGACAGATATGGCTACCTTTGACCAGGTCTGGACTACTTAAAAAGTATCACTGACCATGGAGCTGCCCTTTGAGGGAACCATTTCCCAATGGCCTTTCCCTCAGCAGGACAAGAGGAAGCTTCTCTCCCAATGGGACCCCCAGGAGCTCCATCCAGCCATGATCCAATCTCATCTCATTCAGTCCAAACCTCAATTCAGGGTCTGTTCCACAGAATTCCCTTCTGCTTTGCTCTTTCAGGACAAGGAACAAGCAAACCGGAGGCTCTTAACAACACAACCTCCAGCACTTGAGGGTTTCTCATCCCAGGTTGGACACGGCTGAATCAGCTAAAAAGTCTTCAATATCACAGCATCTGAAGAAGACCTTGGTCAATAGTACTGAAGCCTCCCAAGTGGTCTATAGAAAGAAAACTAAAAGGTTTCTACTCCCCATCTTCAATTCTCAGTGAAGGTCATGGACCTGGAAACTGAACTTGGAAAAAAGAGGAAAGACTCCCAAAATTTCTCCCACCTTGTTGAGCAACTTTAGCCGTGAAAGAGCTCCTTGGTGGATAGTAAGTCTCTGTCTTTTCCAAGCCCCCATTCGCTGTTCGATAGGATCCTCCTTGGGGACAATCAACAAGCTCATGATTGCCAGATCTGCTGCTACATCTCCATTTTGATCCAAGTAGAGTTTCCTATGAGAAATATTGCAATACTCATTCTTCTGCAGGAAAGGATGGAACTAGAAGGGAAACATCCAGGAATTTTAAAATCTGAAAGCTTTTTTTTTTTTAAATCACATTTAGCGTTTATACACTTGAATGTTTCTTCTACAGTTGTCTAACATCAAAATACGCTTATTTTTTTTTAATCGAAAAAGTTTTACAAAACTTTTTTCTCCCCCGTTTCCCCCCTCCCCCTAGCCCCCCCTCCCCTCCCTTCACAAACCCCCCCTTCCCTCCCCAACTTCCCAGAACAAACACAAGGTATAGTTAAAAATAAAACAAACTTATGCTAAAAAATTTTCCCTCCTAACTCAATTATACTCCTACAATTCTCATCAATTCCTAACCTTTCCCAAAACAATCAAAAATAATACATCCTAATCATTCAAAGGCAGTCTGATATCTCTTCATCTGATATCTGTTTTGAATATAGTCAATCCATTTTTTCCATTCATTTAAGTATCTTTCCTGCGTATTGTCTTTCAAAAAGGCTGATATTTTTGCCATCTCAGCCAAATTGGCAACTTTCAATATCCATTCTCCTATTGTAGGTACTTCTTTTTTCTTCCAACACTGTCCTATCAGTAATCTTATTGAGAAAAACAGGTGTTACTGCTATCTTCATGAATTAAAAACAGGTTCAGCAAAATTTCTCAACCATATATTGGCAAAATATATATTAACAAAACGTAATTGATGCAATTGGTAAGTTATAGGGGACATTCTAGAGCAGGTGACCAGTAAAATGAATCTTAGGAAAAAAGAGATAAACACCTAGAAAACATCAGGCTGATTATGAGAAATGGTTCATTTAGTGACCATTACAACAGCACTAAAAAAGTGACAGGATAGTTTTTCCCACAATCATTGCAGCATCCCCAGGGTCTCCAGGTGATCAAAATCTGAATTCTTGGCATCTACCATATTTTTTGGACTATAAGACGCACCTTAATTTTTGGGGAGGAAAACAAGAAAAAAAGAATTCTGCCTCTGCCTACCAGCATCAGGATCAGCATCACTTCCACTCGGATTTTGATAAGGAGCAGCACAGATCTTTTTATCCGTTTAAAACAAACTCTATCACTCTATGCGCATTTAACTGGAGTGGGTGGGGATGATTTTCATGGGGGCAGAAGAGGGACTTGGCACCGAAGGCTCCACTCCCGAGACGCCCCCGTCTTCCTCCCTATAGCCGTAGGCGTTGAAAGCCTGGCTTTCTCACAGCCAGGCCCGATACAGAGGCAGCACTTCAGTCCTCCTGGGCGCTGCCGTCTCGTAAACTCAGTGCTGGGCTTTCCGGCAAGCCCCCTGTGCCTTTGCTGCCTCGGTCGGAGCCTCATTCTGGAAGCGGCCTGAGGAAACGCGGAGGTCGGGACTCGGTTGGCGAAGCGGGCGCTGCACAGAGGGCGTAAGGCAAGGCGCTGACACCCAAAACCACTGTTCCCACGATCTCCGTTGCCTGGAGATCTCCGCTGCCTCCCCAATTCCAAAAACGGGGCGTGCAGAGGCAAAGAAAGAGCATTGCGTTTTCGGGCGGTTCCAGGCAGCGGAGATCACAGCAACAGTGTTTTTGGGTGGCAGTGCCTTGCCTTGCACCTCCTGCATAGCCCCCGGCAAGACCCCATCTTCAAGGAAGATGCAAGCCCGTTCAGCACCCCCGAAGCCTGCAGGTGGCCTGCCTGGACCACCCCTCACCCTATGCCGTGCAGCAGCCATGGGGGCAGAAGTCTCGGGAGGTTAAGGAGAAGTCTGCTGCTGTAGGGAGTGGGGATCTCCAGTCCTCACACAAGTTGTGAAGGCAGCCATGAGAAGTGCTGGAGCCGCTTCCAGGCAGACCCTGGGAGAACTCGGAGCTCTCGGTGGCTAAAGGGGAAGAAGAAGAAAACTCTGGGCATGTTGAGAAGACACAGACTCCTGTTGCTGGAAGAAGGGCTGCTTCTCCTGCAGTCCCCCCCACCCCCGTCCTTGTGCCTGCGCTCCTCCCTCCTCAGCCACCTTCTCCTCCCAAACGGTCTTCCTGCCCAGAGGGGCTCCATCCGTGGTCAAGGTTGGCTCCCCGCCCCCCGCTCTTTTAAATTGAACTGCATTGGGCTTTTCTGGCTTGTTGATAAATGATCCTGGGAGAAAGCAGCTTTTTGACCTGTTTCGGGTGATCAAAAGGCCAAGCGGCTGTGGGGAGCTGAGACATTTCTCCTTCATGCTGCCCCCCCAGCTGCTCAGTGCAGTTCACACCAGGCCTTTGCTAACTTTCTCTTGCTGTTTTGCGTAAATCAGTTATATTGTGAAATGTGTCCGTTAAGCTATTGCTCTGAAATCCCCTCCCCCTTTTCTTTCTAGACTTTTCTGAACCCCTTTGTTCACTGTAAGAACAATACTGTTCAAACTAGTTTTTCCAAAAGTTCCTTAACTTTTTAATTCCTTATTTTCTCTATTTATTATGCAGAAGTGAAAGCTGTAATGAAACATAATTTTAGAAGCAATAATTCATATTCCACAATATCAGGACCCCCATATCTGCCACGGCTGCAGCCTTGGAGCCCCCAACCTCCCTTCGCCCTCCTTCCTTCCCCTCCTCCTTGATCTGGAGGAATAGGCGGCCTTCAAGGCCTGGGCCAGAGTCTGAATGAGACTGTAATCATGGTAGTAATTTGGGAACCTTCTTCTGTTCCTTTTCTCCTGGGTCTCCAGTGGGGCTCTCTGGGTGCATCTTCTGCGGCCTTTGACAGAAAAGACGTGCTTTGAAAGAGAACAACGGAAAAAAGGATCTTGCAACTTTACTTCCACAAAGAAATAAGGTTCAAAGGCAGCATCCTTTGGCCTTTCTTTTTCCAGAAAAGCAAAGCTCCAAATACTATGGATGTATTTGTAAATTCTGTGCTTTTTTAATGTAGATGTTCCCAAAACTGTCATGATCCAGACTTTCTCTTCGATGGGTCCTGGCAAATGCATAAGTGTTTCATGGAAAGGAAGAGCTCTGTCCCTAACGGACTCATATTCTATGAAGTGAACAAAGACGTTGACTTGTCTCCACTTAGAGAGGGCCTCCCTGAGGGATGCTGTTGTGTATCCAGTTGTTGACAATCGTTGTGATATAACCACAAAAATTCCACTCCTGACAAGCATAGGAGTGAAAGTCCTCATGAAATTCTCTCCCTTCTCTGTGTCTGAAGCAAAGAGGCCAATGAAGGTCCATCTGAAATGGAGGAGAAGCTGGACAATTGCTGGGTAGTGGAATCCTTCTTTGGGGAGCATCTGGTGGAAAAAGGGGAATTTCCTTTTATCACTCAGAGCCTCTGAAACAATGGTAGCACTGATCTGAAAAAGTAAGGAAGAAAACTGTGTTATAGTGAGGGTCAGATAAAGTCCAAAACTTTATTTTTTATTAAAGTCAACTTGGTATTGATAAACAAATTAAATAAATTATTGTTGATTAACAATTATGCCATAGCAAGAAACAGAATATTAGGCACAGAGTGTTAACAACACTGTATATAAAAATGGAATACAAGAAACAGATGAAATAAAAAAGAATAAAAATAAAGAAACATAAATCATATTTCTGTACCACTCCTACAATTTATTGCAATCAGACCCACATGTCTATGGAGATTCTCAGTAAAGAATACATTTATTGAAAGTGCTAAGAGGCAACTGGACTTTCTGGTTTTCTTTGAAGACGCTTCTCATCCAAGAAGCTTCTTCAGCTCTGGATGAGAAGCTAAAGATCTTCAAAGAAAACCAGAAAGTCCAGTTGCCTCTTGAAAAGCACCTTGGGACAATCAGACCCACATATGCAGATGTCAGTTGAATGTTTTGTTCCAATGAAGGTCCATAAATGTTTAATTCTGACTGCACAGAACATGTGTTGCTTTAACACAAGTATCTCAATAGGTTGTTTGTCTAATGTGCGGTCCAAGACTCTGATCTCTTTTCTCTCTTAAGACTGTTGACAGTCAATATTCCAGATTCTTGGTGAAGCAATATTTATTTATTTATTTATTTATTAAATTCAACTTGGTGTTGATGACCAAATTAAATAAATTATTGTTGATCAGCAATTAGGCCATCACAAGAAACAGAATACTAAGCATAGAGCGTTAACAGCACTTTATAGAAAAATGGAATACAAGAAACAGATGAAATAAAAAAGAATAAAAATAAAGAAACATAAATCATATTTCTGTACCACTCCTACAATTTATTGCAATCAGACCCACATGTCTATGGAGATTCTCAGTAATCCAGGTCACGATTGTCCCAAAAGTGCTTTTTCAAGAGGCAACTGGACTTTCTGGTTTTTCTTTGAAGACGTTTCGCTTCTCATCCAAGAAGCTTCTTCAGCTCTGGATGAGAAGCTAAAGATCTTCAAAGAAAAACCAGAAAGTCCAGTTGCCTCTTGAAAAAGCACCTTTGGGACAATCAGACCCACATATGCAGATGTCAGTTGAATGTTTTGTTCCAATAAAGGTCCATAAATGTTTAATTCTGACTGCACAGAACATGTGTTGCTTTAACACAAGTATCTCAATAGGTTGTTTGTCTAATGTGCGGTCCAAGACTCTGATCTCTCTTTCTCTCTCTTAAGACTGTTGACAGTCAATATTCCAGATTCTTGGTGAAGCAATATTTATTTATTTATTTATTTTATTTTTTTCTATCCCACCTTATTATTTTTTGGCCTGTTCTCTAGTTATACAAGAGACAAGGATATAGATATATATATATTTGTTTATACATGTAATAATGGCAGCAAGAATGGTATTTGCACAAAATTGGAAAATTCCTACATAGGGAGAGGTAGTTAAGAAGATACTAGAATGTGCAGAAATGAGTAGATTAACATTAGAGGGAAGGAAGAATCGGAGTATTACATCATATGGGGGCAATTTTATCAATGGATCGAGACTGAATCTAGATAATAGGCAATGTAAAAATAAGAAATATGGGAAAATATGTTGTAATACATTAAATTTAAATGTAAGAGAAAAGATGAAATAAGTACTAAGAAAATGATGATAAACATTGAATATGATGACACGGAAAAATTTTGTACCCAGATGTTAACGCTGATTAACGATGAATTGTTTGTTTAAAAATAAAAATAAAAAAAATCCAATCCCCTCCAAAAAAAAAAGAGATAAGGAGACCACAGCTCCTAATATAATTTCTCTGTTGCATAATCCGAGAGGGCTTTCTTTGCAATTCTGCATCTTCTAACCCAGAGAACTTTTGGGACTCTGTCAGGTTCCAGAGGTTGAATTGTACACTAAGAATTTCAGTCCTGTGGAAAAGGAAGGCGACCCTCTGTGAGTTCTCTGGTTTCACGTATCAGGACACAGTAAAAAGCATCTGGTCTTAAGCCGTTCTTAAAAGCAGGTAAATACAACCTCAGGTGAACAACAACAACACAGGACATATTACACACCCTGTCATCATTTCCTTGACAGAAAGAGAGCCAAAATGGAGAAGCCAGGTGTGAAAGGCCAAGGACACCCTGACTGCTTCCACAGGTGTGAAGAGGCTGAGAGGTGCTGCTGGTCAAGGGACCTGGATTAATCGACCATCGCAAGTGTGACTTTTTCTATAAAAGCCAAAGTTTCAGGAGTTTGCTGGTCTCAGCATTTGAAGTGTGTGTTAACACAATGCCAAAGGGTAAAGAACCCAGCAGTGATCTTACAGAAGCAACTGTTGCTGCCTATCAATCTGGGAAGGTTACAAGGCCACTTCCAAACAATTTAAAGTCCATCATTCTATAGTGAAGAAGTTTATTCAGAAGGGGAAACCATTCAAGGCAGCTGCCAAGAGTTCCACCTCAGACTTTAAAGGCCGCTTAAATGTTTCAGTTCATGACAGTAAAATCAGGAAAAGACTGAAGAAGTTTGGTTTGTTTGGGAGGGTTGCCAGGAGGAAACTTCTCTCTCACAAGAACAAGGCAGCACGGCTGATATTTGCCAAGTTGCACCTGAACAAACCACAAGACTTCTGGAACATTCTCCTTTGGACAGAAGAGACCAGAGGGGAGAAGTTTGGCAAAAAAAAAGTTTTGGCAAAGCAAAAGTTTGGCATTATGCACAGAGTCACGTTTGGGGAAAACCACACACAGCCTATCAGCACAACAAATGCCACACCAACCGCCAAGCATGGTATGGAGGGGTGATGATTTGGGCTTCTTTTGCAGCCACAGCACCTGGGCTGTCTAAGGAAGCTTTGCAAATAGCTGTGGAAAGAAGGGAAGTGAAAGGCAAGGCAGAAAGTGAAAGATACACCAGGTTGAATGGAGAATTCCAGAGAATAGCTAGAAGAGATAAGAATGCCTTCTTAAATGAACAGTGCAAAGAAATAGAAGAAAACAATAGAATAGGGAGGACCAGAGATCTCTTCAAGAAAATTGGACATATGAAGGGAACATTTCATGCAAAGATGGGCATGATAAAGGACCAAAGTGGCAGGGACCTAACAGAGGCAGAAGAGATTAAGAAGAGGTGGCAAAATTACACAGAAGACCTATACAAGAACGAGCTTAACATCCCTGATAACCACAATGGGGTGGTCACTGACCTTGAGCCAGACATCCTAGAATGTGAAGTCAAATGGGCCTTAGGAAATCTGAGCAACAACAAAGCTAGTGGAGGAGACAGTATTCCAGCTGAGCTATTCAAAATCTTAAAAGACGATGCTGTAAAAGTGCTACACTCAATTTGTCAGCAAATTTGGAAAA
Source organism: Ahaetulla prasina (assembly GCF_028640845.1). Classification (NCBI taxonomy): domain Eukaryota; kingdom Metazoa; phylum Chordata; class Lepidosauria; order Squamata; family Colubridae; genus Ahaetulla; species Ahaetulla prasina. The sequence continues at coordinate 29,603,495 of NC_080549.1, read as the reverse complement.
CTCAACAGTGGCCACAGGATTGGAAAAGGTCAGTTTACATTCCAATTCCAAAGAAAGTCAATGCCAAAGAATGTTCAAACTATCATACCATTGCACTCATTTCACATGCTAGTCAAGTTATGCTTAAAATCCTACAAGCTAGGCTCTAGCAGTATATGGATCGAGAACTACCAGAAGTGCAGGCAGGATTTCGAAGAGGCAGAGGAACTAGAGATCAAATTGCCAACATATGCTGGATCATGGAGAAAGCTAGGGAGTTCCAGAAAAACATCTACTTCTGCTTCATTGACTATGCTAAAGCTTTTGATTGTTTGGATCACAACAAATTGTGGCAAGTTCTTAAAAAGATGGGAGTACCAGACCATCTTATTTGTCTCTTGAGAAACCTATATGCGGGTCAAGAAGCAGCAGTGAGAACTGGACACAGAACCACTGTTTGGTTCAAAAATGGGAAATGAGTCCGGCAAGGCTGTATACCAGTGGTTCCCAACCTTTTCTTGTTTGAGGCACAACCTTTTCTTGTTTGAGGCACCCTTGGAAAGCCTTTCAAAAGTTCCCGGCACCCTTATAAGGAAATAGATATTTAAAATCTCCGTAGCTCAAAAGTTCCCGGCACCCTCAAAAGATCTCACGGCACCCCTTAGTGCCGCGGCACACTGGTTGGGAACCACTGCTGTATACTGTCACCCTGCCTATTTAACTTATATGCAGAGCACACCATGAGAAAGGCCGGGCTGGATGAATCAAAAGTTGAAATTCAGATTGCTGGGGAAAATATCAACAACCTCAGATATGCAGATGGTACCACTCTAATGGCAGAAAGTGAAGAGGAGCTAAAGAGTCTTGATGTGGGTGAAGGAGGAGAGTACAAAAGTTGGCTTGAAACTCAACATTAAGAAAATTAAAAACATGGCATCGGCCCTCTCAATTCCTAGCAGATAGATGGAGAAGAAATGGAGGTAGTGACAGATTTTATTTTCCTGGGCTCCAAGATCACCGCAGATGGGGACTGCAGCCAAGAAATTAAGACAGTGTACTAAAAAACAGAGACATCACCCTTCCAACAAAAGTGTGTATAGTCAAGACTATGGTTTTCCCAGTCGCAATGGATGGCTGCGAAAGTTGGACCATAAGGAAGGATGAGCACCAAAGAATTGAGGCCTTTGAACGATGGTGCTGGAGAAGACTCCTGCGGGTCCCTTGGACTGCAAGGCGAACAAACAAGTCAGTCCTAGAGGAGATCAACCCTGACTGCTCTTTAGAAGGCCAGATCCTGAAGATGAAACTCAAATACTTTGGCCACCTAATGAGAAGGAAGGACTCACTGGAGAAGAGCCTAATGCTGGGAACGATGAAGGGCAGAAGAAGAAGGGGACGACAGAGAATGAGGTGGCTGGATGGAGTCACTGAAGCAGTAGGCGTGAGCTTTAATGGACTCCGGGGGATGGTAGAGGACAGGAAGCCTGGAGGAATGTGGTCCATGGGGTCGCGATGGGTCGGACATGATTTCGCAACTAACAACAACAACAACATTTCCCCTGATTTTAGGCAAAGATGAAATTGTATAAATTCCCAATTCAGATCTGAGTCAGCAGCTGAAGTCTTTTTATTCACCCCCAAAATACTCTTCAGGTGCTATGATTGGGTTTGTTCCAGTAGAGATAGATATTAAGCCCCAAACTTCAGTTCAATAAAAACACTTGGGGGTAACTTTGGCATTATATTC
>NC_080549.1:29545027-29601669 GCF_028640845.1 Ahaetulla prasina | reverse complement strand
TTCTGACCGCTCCCCACCACCGCAGGGAGACGGAACCAATGCGCTGGTTCCGCCCCAGGCGCCTGATGGACCCGGAGAGGTTCCTGACGGAGCTTGGGCCGTTTCCCGAGCACCTGGCCCACGACTCGACTGAAGAACTAGTTGCGGCTTGGGAACAGGCCACGGCTAGAGCTTTGGACCGTGTCATGCCTTTGCGGCCTCTGACCCGGCGTCGGTCTCAACCAGCTCCTTGCTTCTCTGGACTCACCCACTGCTCCCAGACCTCATGCTTGCATGCCTTAGCCAATCGGGCCCAGCTGCTTTGAGACCTCAGTTACTGCTCCTGGACCTCACCCACTGCTCCAGACCTCATGCATGAATCGGGATTGGCCAGACTTGGATCAGACTAGGCAGGTCTTTCAGACTGGGATGAGTTTGATCCTGTGACTCTGAGGACATGGACTTAATGGGGAGATTGTGCACTGTTTATTGGACCCTGTGCTCCTGGTTAGTGCCACCTCACACTGCTCAGAAAATTGTGACCTTCTGATGTGCCCTGCCGCTTAGAGGTGGTGGTGACCCCTCCTCAGCCTTCCCAGACCCAGCTGTTTATCAAATTATGCAGATCCAACCTCGCTGTGCTTGAGTGTTGCCACTGTTGCCCCAGACCTGGATGTGCTTCTTGATCCATTCAGTCCGGTTTCCGGCCTGGTCACCAGACCTCATTGGTTGATGCCTTGAGGCTGGGACAGAGAGGTTACCCAACTCTTGGTCCAGACCTCAGCTGCTGATACCATGATCATGGCATCCTGCTGCCCCCTCAGCTTGGAGTGAGCACTGTTCATCGGTGGCCTCCACCTCTCCAGTCCAGACAGTGTTGCCAGGACTCACCCTGGCGCCTCAGTTGCCTTCAGCCCACTCTTCTGTTCAACACCTCATATGCTTGCTTGAGATCATCCGTGCTTTTGGGTGAGTTGCATCCATGATACCCAGCTCATTCCACTAACCACTCAGGCTGTTGGCATGTCCCAGTGCCTGGGCCTGCTGGATAGACAGTCAGACCTCCAGACCTCATGCTGTGGATGCCCTCAATCAACTAATTCCATCACTGACCTTAGCCCATGCCCCACTCAGCTGCTCCTCCTGGATGCCTGTCTGAAGATCTGCTCACCAGAGCTCAGGTTGCCCATGCCAGTTACGCCTTTTCTGGATCGCTGCAGACCTCAGTTGCTCTCCTGGTTACATCCGCCTGGACTGCTGTGTGCTTCTACATGCTCCCTGAGGTCCAGACTCCAACTGGTCAGAATGCCTGGGTGATAGAGCTGCTTTCAGCACCTCAGAATCTGCACTGGCTCCCAGTGGTCTTGAGCACTTCTGCCCAGCCTCACCTTTAAACGCTCATGGCCTGGGACCTATTTCGACCGCCACTGCCAGTGCTCTCAGACCAGTGCGCTCTCAGACCTCCTCCATACCTCAGCTCATCTGGGCCTCTAGGGACCTTCTGTGACCCTGGAGCCTTCCTGGGCTTCTCAACTCCCGATCTCAAGTCCTTGCTGCTGACCTGCTGTTTCAGGACTAGCCTGGTTTAAACTTGATTTTAAAAAGGGATGAGGTTTAAATGTATTTGTTAGAGCATCAATTGAATTTAACTGCATTCAGCAGAATATGCTGTTGTTTTGACCTTGAAGCTGGGTCCTGGAGATGTGGATTATAATAAATAATAATAATAATAATGTGCTTGCATGCCTTATCCAATCGGGCCCACCTGCTTACAGAACTTAGCTGCTGCTCTTGGACTTCACCCACTGCTCCCAGGCCTCATGTGCTTGCATGCCTTAGCCAATCGAACCCAGCTGCTTCCATACCTCAGCTGCGGCTCATGGACCTCACCCACTGCTCCAACACCTCATGTGCTTGCATGTCTTAGCCAGTCGGGCCCAGCTGCTTCCATACCTCAGCTGCTGCTCCTGGACTTCATCCACTGCTCCCAGACCTCATGTCCTTGCATGCCTTAGCCAATCGGGCCCAGCTGCTTCCAGACCTCAGCTTCTGCTCCTGGACTTTACCCACTGCTCCCAGACCTCATGTCCTTGCATGCCTTAGCCAATCGGGCCCAGCTGCTTTTCTCAGCTCCTGCACCTGGACCTCACCACTGCTCCCAGACCTGTCCTTCCATGCCTTAGCCAATCAGGTTGCTTCCAGACCTCAGCTGCTGCTCCTGGCTCACCCACTCCCAGACCTCATGTGCTTGCATGCCGAGCCAATGGGCCCAGCTGCTTCAGACCTCAGCTCTGCTCAGACTCACCCACTGCTCCCAGACCTCATGTGCTTGCACCTTTAGCCAATCGACCAGCTGCTTTGAGACCTCAGTTCCTGCTCCTGGACCTCACCCACTGCTCCCAGACCTCATGTGCTTCCATGCCTTAGCCAAAGCCCAGCTGCTTCCAGACCTCAGCTACTGCTCCTGGACCTCACCACTGCTCCCAGACCTCATGTGCTTCCATGCCTTAGCCAATAAGCTGCTTCTTCAGACCTCAGCTTCTGCTTCACTGCTCCCAGACCTCAGATGTTTGCATGCCCAGCAGCCAGTCTTCCAGACCTCAGCTGCTGCTTTTGGACTTCACCACTGATCCCAGACAAAAAGATGCCTTGCATGAAACCAGCTGCTTTGAGACCTCAGTTACTGCTCCTGGACCTCACCACTGCTCCCAGACCTCATGCCATGCCTTGAATCAGCAGCTGCTTCCAGACCTCAGCTACTGCTCCTGGACCTCACCCACTGCTCCCAGACCTCATGTGCTTCCATGCCTTGTGTCAGACAGCTGCTTCCATTTCTCAGCTGCCTCTGGACCTCACCCACTGCTCCAGACACCTCGTGCTTGCATGTCTTTCAATCAGCTGCTTCCATACCTCAGCTGCTGCTCCTGGACTCATCCACTGCTCCCAGACCTGTGTGCTGCTTTGCCAATCCAGCTGCTTCCAGACCTCAGCTTCTCCTCCTGGACTTCATCCACTGCTCCCAAACCTCATGTTCTTGCATGCCTTAGCCAATTGAAACCAGATGCTTTGAGACCTCAGTTCCTGCTCCTGGACCTCACCCACTGCTCCCAGACCTCATGTGCTTGCATGCCTTAGCCAATCGAACCCAGCTGCTGCTGTACTCATGCAGCCTCGAAGCTGCTCAGCTGCTCTTGGACTCACCCACTGCTCAGACCTCATGTGCTTGCATGCCTTATCGGGCCCAGCTGCCTCAGCTGCTGCTCCTGGAGTTCATCCACTGCTCCCAGACCTCATGTGCTTGCATGCCTTTGCCAATCGAACCCAGCTGCTTTGAGACCTCAGCTTTGCTCCCTTGCTCCCAGACCTTATGCCTTAGCCAATCGGGCCCAGCTGCTTCCAGACCTCAGCTTCTGCTCCTGGACTTTACCCACTGCTCCCAGACCTCATGTCCTTGCATGCCTTAGCCAATCGGGCCCAGCTGCTTCCAGACCTCAGCTCCTGCACCTGGACCTCACCCACTGCTCCCAGACCTCATGTCCTTGCATGCCTTAGCCAATCGGGCCCAGCTGCTTCCAGACCTCAGCTCCTGCACCTGGACCTCACCCACTGCTCCCAGACCTTATGTCCTTCCATGCCTTAGCCAATCGGGTCCAGCTGCTTCCATACCTCAGCTGCTGCTCCTGGACCTCACCCACGGCTCCCAGATCTCATGTGCTTGCATGCCTTAGCCAATCGGGCCCAGCTGGTTCCAGACCTCAGCTCTTGCTCCTGTGCGTCACCGACTGCCACCAGACATCATGTGCTTGCATGCCTTAGCCAATCGGGACCAGCTGCTTTCAGACCTCAGCTTCTGCTCCTGGGCATCACCCACTGCTCCCAGACCTCATGTGCTTGCATGCCTTAGCCAATCGGGCCCAGCTGCTTTCAGACCTCAGCTTCTGCTCCTGGACTTCACCCACTGCTCGCAGACCTCATGTGCTTGCACGCTTTAGCCAATCGAACCCAGCTGCTTTGAGACTTCAGTTACTGCTCCTGGACCTCACCCACTGCTCCCAGACCTCATGTGCTTGCATGCCTTAGCCAATCGAGCCCAGCTGCTTCCAGACCTCAGCTACTGCTCCTGGACCTCACCCACTGCTCCCAGACCTCATGTGCTTCCATGCCTTAGCCAATAGGGCCCAGCTGCTTCCAGACCTCAGCTTCTGCTTCTGGGCATCACCCACTGCTCCCAGACCTCAGATGTTTGCATGCCTTAGCCAGTCGGGCCGAGCTGCTTCCAGACCTCAGCTTCTGCTTTTGGACTTCACCCACTGATCCCAGACAAAAATGTGCTTGCATGCCTTAGCCGATCGAAACCAGCTGCTTTGAGACCTCAGTTACTGCTCCTGGACCTCACCCACTGCTCCCAGACCTCATGTGCTTGCATGCCTTAGCCAGTCGGGCCCAGCTGCTTTCATACCTCAGCTGCTGCTCATGGACCTCACCCACTGCTCCAACACCTCATGTGCTTGCATGCCTTAGCCAGTCGGGCCCAGCTGCTTCCATACCTCAGCTGCTGCTCCTGGACTTCATCCACTGCTCCCAGACCTCATGTGCTTGCATGCCTTAGCCAATCAAACCTAGCTGCTTTGATACCTCAGCTTCTGCTCCTGGACCTCACCCACTACTCCCAGACCTCATGTGCTTGCATGCCTTAGCCAATCGGGCCCAGCTTCTTCCATACCTCAGCTGCTGCTCCTGGAGCTCACCCACTGCTCCCAGACCTCATGTGCTTGCATGCCTTAGCCAATCGGGCCCAGCTGCTTCAAACCTTAGCTGTTGTTCCTGGGCCTCACCCACTGCTCCCAGACCTCATGTTCTTGTATGCCTTAGCCAATCGGGCCCAGCTTCTTCCAGACCTCAGCTCCTGCTCCTGGGCCTAATAGACTGCTCCCAGACCTTATGTGCTTGCATGCCTTAGCCAATCGGGCCCAGCTGCTTCCAGACCTCAGCTACTGCTCCTGGACCTCACCCATTGCTCCCAGATCTTATGTTCTTGCATGCCTTAGCCAATCGGGCCCAGCTGCTTCCAGACCTCAGCTCCTGCTCCTGGGCCTCCTCTCCTGCTCCAGAAGCAGCTGAGCCCAATTGGATAAGGCAGGCGAGCATGTGAGTTGTGGGAGTTGTGGGCCTCACCCACTGCACCCAGACATCATGTGCTTGCATGCCTTAGCCAATCGGGCCCAGCTGTTTCCAGACCTCAGCTCCTGCTCCTGGGCGTCATCGACTGCTCCCAGACCTCATGTGCTTGCATGCCTTAGCCAATCGGGCCCAGCTGCTTCCGGATCTCAGCTCCTGCTCCTTGACCTCACCCACTGCTCCCAGACCTCATGTGCTTGCATGCCTTAGCCAATCGGGCCCAGCTGCTTCCAGATCTCAGCTCCTGTTCCTGGACCTCACCCACTGCTCCAAGACCTCATGTGCTTGCATGCCTTTGCCAATCGGGCCCAGCTGCTTCCAGACCTCAGCTGCTGTTCCTGGACCTCACCCATTGCTCCCAGACCTCATGTGCTTGCATGCCTTAACCAATCGGGCCCAGCTTCTTCCAGACCTCAGCTCCTGCTCCTGGGCCTCCTCTGCTGCAATGGAAGCAGCTGGGCCCAATTGGATAAGGCAGGAGAGCATGTGAGTTGTGGGAGCAGAAGGTGAGGCCTAGGAGCAGCAGCTGAAGTCTTGTAGCAGCTGGGCAGGTGAGGTCTGGGAGAAAGGCAGGCAAGCTTCTGGGAGCAGTGAGCAGCAGGTGAGGTCTTGTAGAAGCTGGGCCCAGTTGCTTAAGGAATCCAAGCACGTGAGGTCTGGGAGCAGTGATGAGGTACAGGAGCAGCAGGTGAGGCCCAGGAGCAGCAGCTGAGGTCTGGAAGCAGCTGGGCCCGATTGGCTTGGGTGCACATGAAGTCTGGAAGCAGAGGTTGTGAGCAGTCCATGAATTCTGGGAACAGCAGTTAAGGTCTGTTCCCAGACCTCACTTCCAGACCTCAGCTGCTCCTGGACCTCACCCACTGCACCCAGACCTCATGTGCTTGCAGCTGCTTCCAGACCTCAGCTGCTACAGCAGGTGAGGCCCAGGAGCAACAACTGAGGTCCAGGACGAGCAGCTTTTTTTAGAGTTTTAAAAACAAACATTTTCCCCTTTTTCCCCCTCTCTCCCAAAAACCCCTTCCCCTCCTCCCCGGCTTCCGGGTCAATCACTGTACATAAACCAAACATAGAATAAAATTTTCCTTCCAATCCAAATAACCACATCCAAAGCTTTTCATCTCCCAACCCCTCCCATTACATAAAATAAGTTTCTAATTATTCAAAGGCAATCTGATATTTCTTTTTTTTTTTATTCAAAGTTTTACAAAATTTTTCCCCCTTCCCCCTCCTCCCTCCGCAACCCCTCCCCCCGACTTCCCGGAATATAGTTAAAATAAAACAAACATATGCTAAAAATTTTCGTCCCAACTTAATTATACTACAATCATCAATTCCTAACTTCCCCAAAAGCAATCAAAATAATACATCATAATCATTCAAAACAGTCTGATAACTCTTAGTCTGATATCGTTGAAAATTCAATCCATTTTTCCATTCCTTTAAGTATCTTTCTTAATTTCAAAAAGGCTGATATCTTCATCTCAGCCTGGCAACTTTCAATATCCATTCTTCTATTGTTGGTACTTCTTTCTTCCAATATTGTCCTATTAGTAATCTTGCTGCAGTTATTAGATTTAAAATCAATTTAGTCTCAATTACTGTACAATCCGTAATAATTCCCAACAAGAAAATTGCAGGAACTTTATCTTCTTTTCAGAACATTTTGTAAAATCCACCAAATTTTTATCCAAAAGGCCTTTATGTCCTTAGTCCACCAAATGTGAAAATATGTAGCGTCATCACAATTACATCTCCAACATTTTGCTTGCATTTCTGGATACATACACGATAATTTTTAGGATCTAGATGCCATCTATAAAACATTTTATAAAATTTTCCTCAGATTCTGTGCCTGTGAATTTAACATTTCTAACCTAAATTTTTCCCACGTTTCCAATAATATTGGCTCTGAAAACCCACTTTATCATACAGTCCTTTACCAAGTCCCTTTCAGAATCTATTTCAAGTAACACATTATACAATCTCTTTATATGCTCCTGAGACTGATTTCTAATTTGCTTTACCAAATTTCCCTCGTTCTGCTCTATACCAATTTTCTGATCTCCTTCCATCTAACGTAGTTGCTCATATTGAAACCAAGTATAATTTTCCTTCCTCTCTTAATACTTGCAAAGATTTTAACTGCAAATTACCTCTTTCAGTATACAAAGATCTTTATATGTAATCTTTTCCTGATCCTGTTCTATGTTTATATTTTCTACGGTATGCCTAGGACTTGCCCAAATAGGAACCTTATAATTTAGTTTATAAGGTACCAAACATGAGAGCATTTCTTAGCACATGATTTTAAAGGCCTTATCCACTGTCATAAATTAAATATGCATGCCATCCATATAGCAAATCATAACCTTCTATATTCAAAATTCTGTCCTCTGTTAAATTAAACCAATCACTTATTGCAGAGAGCAGCTGCTTCATAATATAATTTAAAATTAGGCATTTTTAAACCTCCCTTTCCAGAATCTTGAATTATTTTCATTTAACCCAGCTTTTTACCTTCCATATAAATTTGTTAATTCCTTCTGCCATTCCTCAAGATTCTTATCTTTCTTAATTATTGGTATCATCTGAAAGAGGAATAAAATCTTAACATTCATTTTAATAGCAGCTTCTCCCCAGCAAAGATAATTGCAATTTTTCCAAACAATCAACTCCTTCTGAACTTTTTTAAAACCTGATTCTTATAATTTCACATTTTGACTATAAACCCAGTACTTAACCTTCTTTCAAATCCTGTTACTTCCTCTAGCCAACTGATATCACTTTGTCTTTTCTCAAAAACCCTGAGACTTCCATATTGATCAATTATTTCAACAAAGATTTACTCAATTTATAGGGTTTGTTAGTAATCACCATCTGCAAAACAGCTATTCATACTGTCTAACAATTCCCTCTATCTCCTTTACTTCTGTTTATCCAATAATGGTTCTAGAGTTAAAATAAACAATAATGGTGATAAAGGACATCCCTGTCTTGTTCCTTCCAAAGGTTCTGTTAAGCTACCATTGATTATAATCTGCTGTTTGCTCTCCATAAATTCCTAATTATTCTTAAAACCATCTCAAATTGCATCTTTCATTAATTTAAATAAAAATCCCAATGCAATCGATCAAAAGCTTTCTCTGCATGAAAAATAAATGCTGCTGGAATAAAATTTTCTTTCTAAGTACTCCAGTAAATTAACAATCTGCCTAACATTATTCCTCATCTGTCTCCATAAATCCAGATTGATCATTATGATTCTTAGCAGAATCAACATTAATCTATTAGCTATTATTTTAACAAAAATCTTATAATCATTATTTAAAAGTGAGATTGGCCTATAATTCCCAGGTTTAGAACAATCCTGTTCCTCTTTTGGTATCAATGAAATAAAGAGGTTCTCCATGAGGAAATTCTCCAGATCTGATTAAATAATTCCTTAAGTGGACCTAACATCATCCTGTAAATTCCTATAATAACTAACTGTAAGCCCATCCTGCAGGAGTTTTCCCCATTTTAATTGTTTAATTACCAAAATAATTTCTTCCGTTATAGGCCGATTCAATTCATCCGTTTGTTCTAAAGTTATTTTAACCTTATATTCCTTCAAATGTTTATCAATATCCTATTCAATATATTATCTTTAAGATATAAATTTGTATAATATTCTAAAGCTTTTAATTTTATCCTGTTGATATCTCTCTTTACCTTTGTATTCTATTTTCTATAGTACGTTGTTTTGTCTTTTCCTTAAGGTGTAACTAGTCTATTGCTTACAAAAGTATTATGTTTGGCATATTGTATATTTGTTGCCACCTGATCAGCCATTATCATATTAAATTGATTCTGTAGTAACTTGCATCTTTAAGTTTTGATCATGTGGTTATGTATTAATAATGTTCTTATAGATTTCCTCTTCTAAATACCTCAGCTGTCTTTTTGCTTATTTCTCTGTCTATTAAGATATTAATACACCTCTCATAAAAGCTTTACTGCAGTCCCAAACCATTTCTATCGATGTTTCATTCAAATTATAATCAAAATTCTTTCATCTGCTTTTTACATTGATTTGATCCTGATATCTAAACAAATTTTCATTTAATCTCAAGTTCTTCCCTCTTTCCATATTGCAATTCCATCCAAACAGGACTATGATCAGACAAACATCTTGGAAATATCTTGGTTTTCTTCACCCTAAAAGCAAATCATTGAAATTAAAATAAAATCAATTGAGAAGATTGATGCCTATCAGAAAAAGTATAGTCTCTTTCCAGATTCATACCTCTCTGCTCAAAATCTTCTATCATATCAAAAGTTTGCAGCTTTGCATGTGCAGGTATCTTCTTGGAAAGTTCTCTTGTCCTCGTGACCTCCATTCAATGCCCAATATAATACCATTTATAATCCCATAGGGTCAACTTATCATATAACATTCTATAAAATTTTCTTGTTGCTGGTTGTGCTATACCAAAGAAGTCCATTTTGTTTCTGTAGTTCAATAGCCATCTTCCAGAATATCTGCTCATTGCTTGCTGGATCTTTTCTCAAATAAACCACTATGCCATGTCTCCAAAGCTGCAACTGCTGAGTTTATTAGGTACTGATCTGATAATTGCACTTGTAACCTCCATCATTTTAAATTGTTTCAAATAATGAAATACTTCTCTTCAGCTAGTTCAAACCATTGTTCAAGTCAAGATTTTATGCCATTACTGGGCTGCCAGACCTTTGGGCAATCAACTGTCGTCCTCCCTATCTTGATGCTCCTCCACAGCTTCTGGAATCCTGAACTTTACTTTGAGTGTTGCTCCTTTTCTACGCGGGCTCCAGAGTCTTTGTTCTTGTGTTGTTCCTCTGATGGTAACATCACTGGAATCACCTCAGCTTCCCACCATTTGAGTCTCTTGAATTCTTTTCTATTATTTCAAATTTCAGCACTGTAGTCTTTGGCCTTAAGCACTGTGTCATATCTCCTTCCTTGATAATACTGTCAACCAGCTGGAACCTCCCATCTAAATTGAATCTGGTATTTCTTAAGTTCTTGTGTGAAAATGTAAAGTCCTTTCTATCCCTTAACATCCTCTTTCAAAACCTTCAACTCCTGTTCCCCTATTTTCAAGTTTTTCTAGCAACTTTGATTCTCACTGTTCTTTTCTAAACACTGTCTCTAGGAAGTTTCTGCCTGCAATCCAGAATTAACTCTATAAATTTTGTCAATTTGATAAGCAACCTCTTGGGATCAAGTTCAATAAATTCAGCAGAGCTTCTGATAAAAATCTTCCCTTCTCCTCATTCAACAATTCTCAGAGCTCCTTCCATCATTCTATGCTGCATCACCACCACTTGATCTTCATTTTTATCAATTTGATTTGCATTCCCCATTCTATTTTCTATTTGTTGATTTGACTGAACAATTTCTTGCTCCTCCTCCACCACCTCAGTCTTTTTGCCAAACCTTGAAAGCCATTAAGATATCTTCTCTTAATTATTCTCACTTCTCTTATTTTCTCAGATCCATAATCTCCAGCCTTCTTCAGACACTTTCCCTGCTCTTTAATCAGATCTTCTAAAGCTGGTTCAGACCCTTCTGCTGTCTTAGGTGGTTTAGTAGCCATTTCAGTTTAATTCACAAAATATAAGTCTAGAAACTTCTCTTTTCCTTTAAGTATAGGAGCTCAGTTCACTTCATTAAATCCACATTTCTTATCTTCTTAGTTGCACAGACTGTTTGAAATTCCATTTCACTTTCCTCCCTGGGCCATCTTTAGTCAATTCAGGAAAAAAATTTCTCTGAAGGTAGAAGTCAGAAATCAAAATACTTGCAATCCAATTGTCCCTGGCACTCATTCTCTGCTTAGATCCATAAAGATAAGACAATTAGCTTGAGATGGACCTCTTCTTTCCTGCTTTGCAGGCAGCACTGAAGTCCAGGAATATTTATGGGACCTCCCTTGAGCTCTGCTTAATTAAACAGCCTCTGGGAGGTCTACCAACATTTCCTGCTGCTTATCTTCCTCATCCAGATTAAACGGCTTTTCCAGCTTTACGATGTTCAGTCTGGAGCCCCATTAGGGCTCAGCGAAGTGGAGCCACCAGTCTTCAGTTCAATCTGATATCATGTAGATAATCAATCCTTTCCATTCAACAATATCTTTCCATGTGTCAAAAAGCTGAGATTTTGTCTGGGCTTGATTGGCTAAGGCAGACAAGCTCATGGTCTGGAAGCAGAGTTTCAGACCTCAGTGCTGCTCCCAGAGTTGTTACAAGACCTCAGCTGCTGCTCCTGGGCCTCACCTTCTACTTCCGTTCCTCACCCTCTGCTCTCAGACCTCACGTTGCCTGCCTTAGGATCGGTCCAAACTGCTTTCAGACCTCAGCTGCTGCTCCTGGACCTCACCAGTATGCTTCCCATCACTTATTGGGTAGTTACTTCCAGTGCCTGAGCCAAAGTGGTCCACAGGATATTGATAGGGATATTTATGATTATTTGAAAGATTATAAGGTGAATATTCTAACATTAGAACAGAGGGAGGAGCTGAACGGCCGATAGCTACTGAGAAATAGTGGAGGCAATTAAACAATTAAAATGAAACCCTGGTACAGATGGTCTTACAGCAACTTATAAAAAACACAGGATGAAATATTAGGCCCACTTAAAGAATTATTTAATCAGATACAATTATGAATGCTCATGGAAAACATCTTTATTTCACTGATACAAGAGGAGCAAGACCTCTAAACCTGGTAACTCCGATTTCACTTTTAAATAATGATTATAAGATTTTGTAAAATAATATAAATAGATTAATGTTAGTTTAACATTCCTGATCAATCTGGTTTTATAAAGGAGGCAGATGAGGAATAATGTTAGACAGATTATTAATATATTGGAATATTTGGAAAAGAAGAATACTTCAGCCACTTATTTTTTTGGATGCAGAGAAAGCCTTTGATCGATTGCATTGGATTTTTTATTTAAATTAATAGAAAATGCAATTTGGAGACTGTTTTATTAGAATAATTGCGATTTATGGAGAGCAAACAGCACAGATTATAGTAAATGTAGTTTAGAAGTTATTGATTGAAAGGAACAAGACAGGGATGTCCCTTATCACCATTATTGTTTGTTTCTGGAACCATTATTAGATAAAATACTTAATGAAAATAGAGAATTGATTAGACAATATGTAAAGTTAGAGCTTTTGCAGATGTAGTGTTACTTAATGAATCCTATAAATTCAAGTAGATTTTTGTATGATAAATATGGCTTATCAATTTAAAATAAATCAGACAAAAGTGATAATTAAAATATGTCTATACAACAGAAACAAAACTAGAGGAAATGACAGGATTTGAGGTAGTAAAAGGTTAAATATTTGGGGTCATATTAGCTCATCCAAGAAACTTTATAAGAATAATTATGACTTATGGCAAAGTTCAGAATGATATGAATGGCTGGAATTGCAGTTATCCCTATTGGGAAGGATTAGCTAAAATGAATGTGTTACCTAGATTTTGTTTCTGTTCCAGATGATACCTATAATTAAAAGGATAAAAATTTGGAAGATTGGCAGATGGGATTAATAAATTTATATGGGGTAAAAGCGAGGTTAAAATGAAAATAATACAGGATTCACGGGAAAGAGGTGGTTTAATGCCTAATTTTAAACTATATTGAAGCAGTAACCCTCTCAGTAATAAGTGACTGGTTTAACAGAGGAAGAATTTTGAATATAGAAGGTTATGACTTGTTATATGGATGGCATATATTATGGAAAAAAAGTGGATGCTTTTAAGAATCATGTGTTGAAGTGCTCTTTTTGGTCTGGAATAAATATTCCTATAAATTAGATTATAAGATTCCATGAGCCCTAGACATGCAATAGAATATAAATATAGAACAGAAACAGGAAATGATTACATATAAAGAACTTTGTATGCTGAATAGATTGCAATTAAAATCATTACAGGTATTAAATGAAGAAGGAGGAATTATACTTGGCAATATGGGCAAATAAGTGCTAGATGGAAAGAAGATCAAAAATTGGTATAATGAGGAAAATTTAATAAAGCAAATTAGAAATCGAGCATATAAAGTTATAATGTGTTGTGAAATAGATTGAAAAGGATTTGTAAAGATTGTATGATAAAATGGGCACAGAATATTCAGACCAATAATGTTGGAAACATGGGAGAAAATTTGGTTAGAAATGTTAAGTTTACACAAGCACAGAATTTAGAAAATTTTATAAGATGTTTTATAGATGGCATTTAGATCCCAAAAAATTATCATGTATGTATCCTAATATCAGCGAAATGTTGGAGGTGTGATTGTGATACATTTCATATTTGGTGGACTTTGAATAAGGTCTTTTGGATAAGAATTTGGTGGATTATTCAAAATGCTGAAGAAGAAGATAGTTCCTGCAATTTTTCCTTTTGAATTATATTGTACAGGGATTGAGACTAAACTGATTTTGAACTTAATAACAGCAGCAAGACTGTTGATTGGACAATACTGGAAGAAAGAAGAGATACCTACAATGAATGATATTGAAAGTTATTAATTTGGCTGAGATGGCTAAAATCTGCTTTTTAAAAGACAATCAGGAAGATATTTAATTGAATGGAAAAATGGATTGATTATCTACAAACAGATATCAGATTAAAAATCAGATTTTTGAATAATTAGAGTTATTTTATAATGGGAGAGGTTGGAGACAAAAGCTTTGATGTGGTTAGGATTGGACTTTACCAGATTCCAGAAGCTTGATAGGAATGTTTTGTGGGAGGAAAAAAAAATGTTTTGTTTTTTACTCTTTCAATGGATTTAGGCAGCTTTGCATGTGCAGGTATCTTCTTGGAAGAAGTTCTCTTGTCCTTTCGTGTATCTATTACTCCATTCCAATCGCCCAATATATACCTTATAATCATTGTCAACTTATCATATAACATTCTATAAAATTTTTCTTGTTGCTGGTTGGGTGCATATACCAAGCAAGAGAGTCCTTTTGTTTCTATTGTAAGTTCAATGTAATATATCTTCCATAAATATCTGCCTCTATCTGGTATCTTTTCTCAAATAAACCACTATATATTTTTCTCCAGCTGAGCAACAAAATGTTTAACTTTGAGTTTATTAGGTACTTTTGATCTGATAATTTAATATGCGTTTCTTGTAAGCAAATCACATCATTTTAAATTGTTTCAAATAATGATATTTTTCTTTTGAGCTGAGTTCAAACCATTGACATTCCAAGTCAAGATTTTATTTGCCATTACTGGGCTGCTGCTCAATCAACTGAAGATCGTCCTCCATTATCTTGCGTGCTCCTCCCACATTCTGTAGCAGAGTCCTGAACTTTACTTTGAGTTTGTTGCTCCTTTTCTTTGCAAGGGGCTCCCCTCATCAGTCTTGTTCTTGGTTGTTCCTCTGATGGTATCACTGAATCCTCAGCTTCCACCATTTGAGTCTTGAATTCTTTTTCTATTTCTATTTCAAATTTCAGCACTGTAGAAAGAAAATCTTTGGCCTTAAGCACTGTGTCAGATATCTCCTTCCTTGATAATACACTGTCAAGCCAACTGGAACCTCCCATCTAAATTGAATCTGGTATTTCTTAAGTTCTTGTGTGAAAATGTAAAGTCCTTTCTATCCCTTAACATCTTGGGAGGAATCTCTTTCAAAACCTTCAACTCCTGTTCCCTATTTTCAAGTTTTTCTGAAAAGCAACACTTTGATTCCTCACTGTTCTTTTCAAAAATAAACCACAATGTCTCTAGGAAGTTTCTTTTGCCTAGCAATCCAAGAATTAACTCTATAAATTTTGTCAATTTGATAAGCAACCTCTTGTGGATCAAGTTCAATAAATTCAGAGCTTCTGATAAAATTTTTTAAATCTTCCCTTTCTCCTCATTCAAACCTCTAATTCTCAGAGCTCCTTCCATCATTCTATACTGCATCACCACCACTTGATCTTCATTTTATCCAATTTGATTTGCATTCCCCATTCTATTTTCTATTTGTTGATTTGACTGAACAATTTCTTGCACCTCCTCCTCCACCACCTCCAGTCTTTTTGTCAAACCTTGAAAAGCCATCAAGATATCTTCTCTTATTTTTTTATTATTCTCTTTTATTTCTTCTCTTATTTTCTCATTATTATCCAAAATCTCCTTAAACCTTTCTTCAGACACTTTCCTTGCTCTTTAATCAGATCTTCTAAAGCTGGTTCAGAACCCTTCTGCCCCCAGTCTTAGGTGGTTTAGTAGCCATTTCAGTTTTAAAATTCACAAAATATAAGTCTAGAAACTTCTCTTTTCCCTTTAAGTATAGGAGAGCTCAGTTCACTTCATTAAAATCCACATAACATTTCTTATCTTCTTAGTTGCACAGACTGTTTGAAATTCCATTCGTCACTTTCACTCCCGTTCAGGCGCCATCTTTAAGAGTCAATTAAAACAAAGGAAAAAAAATTTCTCTTTTTTAGAAGGTAGAAGTCAGGAAATCAAAAATACTTGCAATCCAATAATTGTCCGCTGGCACTCATTCCGTCTGCTTAAAGAGATCCATAAAGATAAGACAATTAGCAGAGATGGACACTTTCTTCTTTTCCTGCTTTTGCAGGCACGCACTGAAGTCGGAGGGCAGGAATATTTATGGGACCCGTCGACCCTTCGAGGCTCTGCTTAATTAAAACAAAGCCTCTGGGGAGGTCTACCAACATTTCCTGCTGCTCTTATCTTTCCCCTTTCATCCAGGGAAAAAGATTAAAGCCGGCTTTTCCTGGCTTTTACGATGTTCAGTGCGGAGCCCCTTTAATTAGGGCTCAGCGAAGAGGTGGAGCCACCCGGAAGTCCCGCAATCTGATATTTCTTAATCTGATATCTATTTTGTAGATAATCAATCCTTTTTTTCCATTCAATTAAATATCTTTCCTGCGTATTGTCTTTTAAAAAAGCTGAGATTTTAGCAGCTGGGCTTGATTGGCTAAGGCAGACAAGCTCATGAGGTCTGGAAGCAGAGTTTGGGAGCAGACCTCAAGTGCTGCTCCCAGAGTTGTTACAAGACCTCAGCTGCTGCTCCTGGGCCTCACCTTCTACTTCCGTTCCTCACCCTCTGCTCTCAGACCTCACGTGCTTGCCTGCCTTAGCCGATCGGTCCAAACTGCTTTCAGACCTCAGCTGCTGCTCCTGGACCTCACCAGTATGCTTCCCATCACTTATTGGGCCCAGTTACTTCCAGTGCCTGAGCCAAAGTGGTCCACAGGATCTTGAGAAAGGTCATTTTCTGGAGGGGGGGGGAACCTTCTGGAGGGGAGGGCAAGGCCAGGAGGATTTGCCAGGCCGAGGCAATTCAGCCGGTTCTCAGAACTGCGCATAAAATTAACAAAGGGGGGGAGAACCGGCTGAATCCCAGCACTGCTCCTGAGTGGTTCCTGTATTGCTATTCACTTACAAACAAACCTCTCACCAAACTAAAGCAACGATCTGCCATAAGTGCAAATCGACTCTGTGAGTTGCTAAGCAGAGTCCAACCCGGCTCTCTTCCTGCCCTCCAGACCCTCCCAGCTCCACTGTCTCTTGGCTCTCTGGGAAAGAGCTCCTGCCTCCCGCCCTCCAGACTCCCTTCCACCAGAAAAGGAGAGTCCGAATCCAAGGTAGAGGAGAAAGAGTTGACCTTGACTCAAATAACTGGGAATTAGAGAGCCCTTTGAAATTCCTCTGAGTCTAAGAGAAGGAATAAGATCTTGTCCTTAAAAGCAGCCCCTGAATTCTGAATCCCGTCTTTCATCTAGGACTCCGTTTGTGTATTTCTGGTTGCCTTCATTTCATCTCTGATTGCAATTCCCCTCATATGGGTTGAGGGATCCATAGCTTCTGCCAATCAGGATGTTTTCCATACGATCCTACGGGTTCCTCCTTCCTCTTCAGGAATCGGTTTTGTAATCCTAAGGATGGCTCTGAATTATTTGTCCACTCAAGCAATCCAGGAAAGGGAGTTGGATTTGTGCAGTGCAGGTAAAGCAGGGGTGAAATGCTCCCGGTTCGCACCGGCTCTCCCGATTAGGTAGCGATAGCAGCTGTTGGTTCGGAGGACCTGTAGCAAAAATCCCTGCCCCCCCCGCCTCTGCTGAGCCCCACCATTAGCAGAGTTTTTTTTTTATTTTTAAAAGTTTTTCTTCAGCTGAAACATGCCTTGAAAAGTAAAAAAAAAAAAACCTATGATGATCGCGGGGCTGAGCAGAGATCATCAGAACACTTTAAAAGTTTTTTTTAAAAAACCCCTTCAGCAGAAAGGGAAAAAAGAAAAAAGAAAAAAACTGGAGGTTTTAAAAGCTTCCTCTGGCGATCCCAGAGGAGTTTCCTGATCCTCACAGGTTTTTAAACTCACTTTTTAACAGCCCCCACTTATAAGAGCCCTCACCCATGCCCAGCCAATTCTCCCTCCTCACTTACCTATAATTACTGCTCTTTTGGGCTGGCAACGGCATGTTTTCTTCAGCTACTGAAGAAAAAGAAAGAAAGCTTGCTGTGACTTCCTGCTTTGCTGACTGAGGAACTCTGGGATTTGAAGTCCACAATAAAATAAAATAAAATAATAAAATATTTGTGCAGCTTTCTGAGATTTGGGGTGTTTCTATAGTGTTTCACTCTAACTACACAAACACACAAAATCTCAGAAAGCTGTATATGGCATTTTGTGAGTGTGTGTGTGTGAGTTGTGTGTGTGTAAAGTGTGAAAGTTGGTTTTTGACCTTTTTGTGGCTGTGTGAAGTGTGAAGTGCAGCTGCTTTAACATTGTGTGTGAGTCAGTTGTGTTGTGTTGTGTGTGTGTAAAGTGTGAAAGTTGGAGTCCTTCGGGAGAAGGGCGGTATAAAAATCTAATAAATCTAAATCTAATCTAATCTTTTGATACCTCTTATTGTTTTTTATACTTTGTTTATTATTTTTATTATTTATTGTTATTGGCCATGCCCACTCAGTCATCTGACCACCAAGCCACGCCCACCAGTTAAGCCACACCCACAGAACTGGTAGGGAAAATTTTTAGATTTCACCCCTGAGGTAAAGCGGTTGGGGAAGGTCCGGAGCCTCTGCAGAGCCAGGGCCAAGTTGCACCTTTGGAAGGGGGGAGGAGGGCAGGAGGGAAGCGGACCTTCTCTTGGCCCCAGGGAAGGAGTCCAAGCCCCCCCTTTTTACCTGCATCCAGGTGAGGTTCCAAGAGCGCTGGCATCACTTCGGAGCTTTTAATGCAGCTGCAGAGTTGAGCTCTCTCCATTCTCTCTCCCCCCACAGTGATCTGAAAGGATGCCCTGGATTTCATTGCCCTCCGTTAGTCTTCCCCCCCTCCAGTCTTTGTCCCTAGCAGCACCCCGAGGATGGCGGTCCTTCTACCTGGCAGGAGCTTCCTAAGAAACCGGGGGGGGGCAGGAGAGGGGCACCACCTCCCCCAAGACCAGAAATTAAAACCTTTTTCTGCCTCCGCCTTTGTCGAGGGCAGCTGGGCGGAGGCCAAGGGGCTCCCGGACCCCCCAAGCCGGATCTTCTGTTTAGCTGAAAGTCCCAGGGGGAGCAGGGAGAAAGCTCTGCGCTTCTTCGCTCCCCCAACTATAGAAAAGAGCATCTGGAGAAAGTGAGAGTTGGTCTCCCTTGGGGGGGGGGAGAGAGACATAAAAGTTGATCCCTCCGAGATCAAGGGGGGCTGAAACGTGCCTTTTTTAAGGGTGGAGGTGGAGCCTTGTTTGGGTGATGGGAGGGGGGAGCCCGGAAGTGCAACTATAGAAGGAGCATTTTGCATTTGGGGAAGGGGCGAGGGGGCGTGGGAGGGGCGTGGCGTTTGTTTGCAAAGGGCAGAGTGTTTTTGGGGGGTGAATGTGTGTATCTTGGCGGGAGGGTGGTTGGTAGGTGGGTTGGCTGTGGATGGGAGGTCGGGGGTGGGGGGTGTTTTTGGGGTGCGTGTTGTGGGTGGGGGAAGGTGAGCGATGGAGGAGGAGGGGGGGGGCTTAAAGCCAGGGAGGGAAGGAGAGGGGAAGGGGGAGCAGCGAGCAAAGCGCCCGCGAAAGGCGGCGGCGGAGCTGCGAGAGAAGCGAGGGAAAGAGGCCAAAGAACCGCGGAGATTCTCCCGGAGCGGCTTCAACGACTTGGCCGGCAGCGCGCCTGGAGTGCCTCCTGTGCTAAGCAGGGATGCTGAGGGTCTCACCTGGATGGGCGACCGGGGCGAGCGCTGCGGAAAAGCCAGGATTTCCCTCCCCCTTTCGCCCCAGAGAAAAAGGGAGCCCTTTCCTTCCTTCGTCCGCTGCCAGGATCGCAGCTCCGCCTGACACTCCGAGGCCTCTTTGCCTCCACCTGCTATTCTAGCCCTTCCCACCGGGGGCGCCCCTTCGCTGCTCTCTCTGCCGCCCCCCAAAGGACTCCGCAGCCCCCGAGACGCTCCGGCTCCAGCGCCCTTCGGACTTCAGCCGAGCAGCCGGGGGTTGGGGGGGAGCTGAAGGGCCCCTGGGGGGATGTGCAGGTGGCCCCTTCGTGATGGAGATTCAGCGCCACCGTCACGGGAGCCTCTTCCTTCCTCCCGTGGAGCTTCTCAAAGTAGCTGGTCTCCCACTTGATCCCTTTCTCCTCAACTGTGGGACCCACCTCGATCTGCCCGGGACTGATGGAGGCTCTTAAGGGGGATTTGGGGCTGGTTATTCAGACAAGACTGGCTAGGTGGGTTTTGCTCTGCTGTGTAAGGGCAGCGTAAGAGGAGGACGTCACAATTAGGCTCCAGACCCTTCGGGGCAGCTGATCAGGGAGGAAAACTCCGAGGAAGGGAAAGGGGAGGGAGAGAGAAAGAGGGGAGAGAGGGAGGGGGAGATGAAGGAGTGGCCGGAATCCAAGACTTGGGTCCCTTCTGAAGAAGCAGCTCTCGCTGATTTGATCTCGGAAGCTTTGAGCAGGTCAGGCCGACACTTACTCAGTTATTTGTCCTTACAGAATAATTACAAGAGAACGGAAAGTGAAGGGATTATTCGCCTTCCTTTTTTCCCTTTTTCCCTTTCCTTTCTTTTCCCCCTCCGGCTTCCTCCTTCCCTTCCTGCCTCCGTTTCCCTTTGACTCTTTCCCTTCTTCCCATTCAAACCGCGCAGAGTCCCTGCAAATTCCCCCTTCATTGGGATCAGCCTTGAGGCGAGGAGGATCGCCCAAAACCACCCCCTCCTCCTCCCGGCCCTCCCGGCTTCCCTCCCGCCTTGCCCGTCGATACAGCCGTCGCGCCCGCCCCAGGCCCCCCTCCAGTCCTTGTCCCCCACTGCCAGCCCCCCTGGTCGCTCCTTGCAGGGGACGCTTCTCTCCCAGGCGCCCCGTCAGCCTCCCAGCCGCGGAGGACGCGCCCCGCTCAGCTGCCATTCAAGTGACCCCCCCCCCGCATTCCCCCCCCCCACCTCGCCCAGAGAAAGAGGCTTCCTGTCACGGACCTCATCAAAGCCCAAAGCCCTCCGAACAGGGCGGGGGTCGCTGAATGACGGGGGGGGGGAGGGCGGGGCGGGCTGCTGAATCCCGCGGTGGAAACTCCTTCAGGGCGACGGGACTGCTGTGGAGGGGGGGTCGCCAGCTCCGTCTCACCGGAGCCAATATTGGGGGGAAAGAAGGAAGGAGAGAGAGGACCTGGAGGCGCCCACCCTCCCTGGCTTGTGGGGAAGGACGGAGCTTAATGGGCCTCAGCGCAACATCTCCTCGAAAGAAAGAAAGAAAACAGAGAGAGAGAAAGAGAGAAGGCAGGCAGGCAGGCTTCTCCGCAGGGGCTGCCAGGGAGAAGGACCGCCGCCCTAGGAGTGCTGGGTGGACCTAGACGGGGAGGGGATTAATTGTGGGGGGGGGAAGGCGGTGGGCCCTTTCAGATGGGAGGGGGAGAATTGAGAGACCTCCAATCTGCAGCTGATGAAAAGCTCCAGGTGATGTTGGTCCTCTTGGAAGCTTACCTGGACGCAGGTGAAAAAAAGGGAAAGGCGTTGACACCTTTACCCCCCCAAGAGACCCTTCGCTTCCCTCCCGAGCCCCCACCCCCGTCCAAGGGCTTCCAATTGGGCGCCGTTGCTGCCGCTGCCCTTCGCCTCTCCTTCCTCCGGCCGTTTCTCCCCAGCAGCCCGACGGCTGCAACCCCGAAGGGAGAGAAATTCATCCCCGGAGCCCCGCGGTGGCCGATCCGCCCCTCCAAGTACGGCTTCCCCGCCGCCCTCCTCCGCCGGTACCCGCCTGCCTCGCCTGGCAGACTCCTGTGGGGAGGAGCCGAAGGCGGATGCCTCCCCCCCAGCAGACACCCCCCCCCAGGTCCCACCTGCCCACCCGGGAGGCCCCTCCCGCTCTCAGCCCCCCCCCCTCCTCTGCCTCTCTCCTGGACAGAGCCCCGAGGTGGCCGGGGAGGGAAGGGGTGCTGGAAGACACAAAGTCAAGGTCTTTTTGAAGGGTAGCTGTATTGTTCGTAGTGTTAAATAGTTCGACATCGTCAGTGAAGAGAACACAATTGCTTATAATATGGTCCCAGAGATCATTAATATATAATATGAAGAGTGTTGGTCCAAGAACGCTGCCCTGGGGAACGCCGCTATTGACAGGAACAGGATTTGATAGGGCACTGCCTATTTTGACCACTTGTTGTCTGTTTGACAGGAACGCTGTTATCCAGTTGTGGAGGGGTCCGGAGATGCTGTAGGATTTTGGTTTTAGGAGAAATTTTTCATGTACCACAGAAGCAAAGGCTTTACAGAAGTCTATGTAAATTGCATCTATTGCTTTGCCCTGATCAAGATTTGTAGTCCATATGTTTTTGCAGTGTAGAAGTTGTAAATTACAGGATAATTTTTTTCTGAAACCAAATTGTTTATTAGAGAGTAGGTTGTTTGTTTCTAGGTGGAGGGTAATGGATTGGTTGATGATTGATTTCATTACTTTGCAGGTGACGTAGCATAAAGAGATTGGTCTGTAATTTTCAACTAGGCTGGGGTCTCCTTTTCTGAAGACAGGGATGGCTAGTGACCAAAGTTTGGGAAGGGAGCTGGTCGTGAAAGCTTTTTCAAAGCTTTTGCTAAGTTAGTGGAAAGCTTTTTTAAGCATGCACATAGACCATCAGGTCCAATAGATAGAGATGGTTTCAGTTTGCAAAGGGCCTTTTCAACATTATCTTCTGTGAAATCTATTTGTGTTAGGTCATTGTACTCATTGTTGGTACGACTGGGGAATGATGGGTATGAGCCATTACTGTTAACAAAGACTGAGCCGAAGAATGTGTTAAAGAGGTTTGCTTTGACTGTTTCATCATTATATTCTTTGCCATTAGATCCTTTTAGTGGTGGGATGGATCTCGAGTCTTTAAGTTTGTTGTTCACAAAATTATAAAAAGCACTTCTCTTTCCTGAGGCAGGGACTTTAAAGGAGGGGAAGCAAAAGTGACCTCCTCCACATCCACGTCCTCCCAGAGCAACAGCTGCTTGGCTTGCCCTGACAGATCGCCTTTTTTTCTCCCCCTCCCCTCTTTTTTTTAACTCACCACTTTAGAGCAGAGGACTTCAAACTGGGCAGCTTTAAGACTTGTGGACTTCAACTCCCAGAATTCTGCCAAGTTTGAAGGCCTCTATTTTAGAGGCAACGCATACAGGCAAAGCCCAGGAGGCACAAGGGGCCCCCTCCGCTTTTTTTTCCTGCCCTCCTTTTCACTCAGGAGCGAGAGGAAATAAGGAGGCCAGCAGCTAAAGGTTCACTCTCTTGCTTTGCTCACCGGCTTCCTTCTGCTGCCTTTTCTCGGCTCCCCTCATCTGGCAGCCAGCTTTCTCATTTAGGGAGAAGCTGCAGTCTCAAAGATCCAGAGGTCCCCACAGCAAGAGAAAGGGCAGCGAAACTTGCAAGAGCGGAGATGGGAGAGCAAAGCAAGCAATGCTTCGGGCTGCCAGCTGGCCTCTTTATCCCTCTCGCTCCCAAGGCAGCCGGGCAGCACAACACGAGGCTGTTTCTGCCCTCTTCCAGAGCTGCTGCTGCCATTCCAGAGGGTGGGGATGGGGCGATTGGGTTAGGGTTAGGGTCAGGGTCAGGGTCAGGGATTGCTTAGAAAGTTAAGAAGAAAGTTAACAAGAATCCCACCTGTTTAGTTGGTTGAATAAGGAATTCGAGACCGGAGTCGTGACAACAGCTCTTTTTATTTAGAGTGAGACTTCAGCGAAAATGCAGGCAGGATGCTCTCCTTATATACATACCTGGATCAGTTGGCCACCAATAGAATTCAAATGTTTTCCCGCTGGAATTTCCCACCAATGGGATCATATACAACACCACCCCTCAACCTTTTTTAAAATTAGATCAACTCAACACATCTAGTCTTGTAAAACTAGGTTAAAATGATGAGCTCAAGCCAAAAGGATTATTTTTCCTCTCTGGTTTCTTGATTCAAGATGATTCTGGAAAATAGACTTTCGTTGTTCCCTTTCCTTACATTCCTTTTTCTCTCTTTTAGGGCTTTTTTCCGCTGGTTCTCGTGCTTCGGAGGCAGAAGGAAGAAGGCGAGGGGCCCAGGAGCTGATGCTCCAACCTGCCAAGTGGAGGAAGGCGCCGAGGCTCCTGAGAGAAAGTCGGTCACTTTGATCGTGGAGGTGGAGCTCTGGAAAAGAGAGCGATGTGGTGAGTTGACATTTTGGATTGGGCTGGAAGATGGAGAGGAAAAGGGAAGGATTTCCTTTAGGAGTGGACACCTAAATGCAAACCTATGCAGAACACACACCTGCATCTTTGCAGATTCCAGGTTGCCCAGAGGGACGGGTCAAGGCCAGGCCGTTCCTGACCCACTAAGCCTCCCTCCTTCTGCAGCTTCTGCGTCTATGTTGGCCCCCCACAATTGGCTCTTCTCCTTCCAATTGGCTCTTTGGGGAACCTTGAAGGTGGTTCGGTGGCACTTATTCACATCTTGGCGAGTGGGGAGGGAGAATATCAGAAGAGCAAGATTTGCCGAGGGCCTCGCTGTGAAGATGCCTCGTGGCCAGCTCTGTCAACCAGAAAAATCTTTCATCTGGGGCAGAGCTAAAACTTTGCTGAGCACCTGCCTCTCTTTCCCCAGATGTCCCCAGAACAGAGACCATTGGGAAGAAGAAGATCCTCTTCACCAAGATGGACATCAAAAGTGAAGAGAACGTGCCACGTCAGGCTGCCTGCCGTAAACGGGACCGGCAGAGGAGCCTGAAATTGTGGGAAGAGGTCCAGGAGAGGATGGAGAAGACTGAGCAACCAGTAGGTTCCCCTTGGAATTAGAGGGCCCCATAGCTCAGCTTTTCTCCCAGGTTTGAACCCCAGTCTCAATGGGGGACAAAATATTCCCCTGGATGGAGAGAGACTCTGAAGGGTTTCCACCTTCTTTCCTGAAAGAGAGAAGACGGGGGACCCTGGGGGAAGACACCCCACAGCCTCCCAGACTTAGACCCCGACTCTTTCCCCTTGCAGCAGGAACGCAGCATCGTCCAGGCCCTCTCTTCCATCGCCACTCTGTTTCGGCTAAAGCAGAGTATGCAAATGGCCGTCCCGGAGCCAGGAAACAAGGACCTCTACGGCCTTGCTGTCTTGGTAAGTCCGAGGGAGGTAGGTGGCAACTGGACTGGCAAGCAAAGCAGGAGGGAGAGACAGGACCAGGAGAGGGAGGGGAGACAAGCGGCCCCTGGACTCTCCACCTGTGGCCTGTGCAAAGGGTCCTTATCCTGGGGCTAACTTCCCTTTTTACTGGCAGGGAAGCTGAAGTAGAAGGGAAGGTCAAAGGGGGCTGGGAAATAGAGGCAGGGGTGAGCTGGAGCAGCCTGGCTGACTTTCCCTTCTCTCCCCTCTTGTTTCTTGCCAGGCTCTGATGGAGGACAACAATCTGAGCAGCTTCACGGCAGGACTGGCTGCTTTCCTGGCCATTTATGACATCAGGTCAGCCTTTCCTTTCCTTTGCCTGCTGTTCTCTGGGGGAAGATGAACCCCAGGGCTGTTCCCTAAGATGGGCACTCAGGTCTCTTCTCCCCTTTCGTCTCCCAGCAAGGTTCCACCGGCCATGATCCCAGAAGTGGAGTCCCGGCTGCTGGAGATGTTTCAGGTCGTGTGGTTGTCCTGCATGAAGATCGGGCAGGAGACGGTGTCAGAGGTACCAACAACCCAGGAACATTTCCAGGACTTCCTTCCTGGTATGGGAATGGCTGGGAAGAAGCTCCACACGTCATCATCATCTCTCTTTTTCGTTTCAGGGGGAGAAGAAGTTGCTGGGGGAGGCCTTTGGTCTCATGCTTCGAGGGCTCCTTCAGCAGTGTGCAACAACACCGCACATCATTTTCATTCTGAAGGTAAGGGCATCGGAGTCCCAGGGAGTTTGAAGGAAAATCGGGCCAGTGGAAACATTCCCCGAATCAGGCGTTAGAACTCCAGTGAAATGTTCCCATCTATGGGAATAATCTATGGGGGGGGGTTGTTCTTGAGGACAGGCCTGAAAGCTCATGGGAATTGGGCTTGTCCCAAGAGAGGTTTCCCTTCATGCAGGGAGCTCTCCACAAAGAGCTTTAACTGCAAGGCTCCATGGCCAGAACTGCAGAGGAGAGACCCAAAGGGTTTCTGGGGCCTTTTGCTTGAAAGGCCAACCCAAATCCAAAGAGCCTGGGATTTAAGGAGCCGGGAGTAACCGTAGAGGGAGAGGGCGACCTTCAAGGCCCAAATTCCACATGTGTGTTTTCACCGTGAGATTCCCGAGAATAGGACATTCCAATCAAAAGGTGGTTTTTTTTGCTCCAATTCCACAGCACTTCGAGGAACATGGCTGGGAATGTTTCTCGTATGCCTGGGACCAGCTTCTCTTCTGTGCAGCCCATCAAAGCACCATCAACATATGTAGCAAACTGAGAATCGGACGGTGAACTTTGGGTCCCCCACTGTTTTTGGGACCCCCTCCTCCTTCAACCTCTTGCTGCTCATACTTGTATGGAGGGGCCCCAGGGAAGATGGGAATGGCTCTGCAAGACACTTGTGGCACAGGACGATGGGCGTCTTTCTGTCTCTTGCAGTTCACTGAAGCTCAGCAAGCGTTTCCACACTTTCCGGTGGGAATTGAGCTGCCTGAAGATCAAGACAGCTTCATCAATGAAGGTAACTTTCTTCTGAAACATTAAGGTGTGTGTGTGTGTGTGTGTGTGAAGGTATCATCACATGAAAGACAACAAGCCCCCACATTGTATCCCACATGGTCTTCAGATACTCCTCAACTTTCAACTGGTCACTTAATGACTGTTCAAACTTGAGACACTCTGGAAATAATGGTACTTATGACCTGTCATCAAAGCTACAACTGCTGCACCAACCCTGCAGTCCTTGGATTGCATTTTGGACGCTTGGCCATCACTCCACAGGGTCTAGGACTTTTTGTCTCCTACCTTAGGCCACGAAGCCTTCTCTACCTACGTTCCTCCTCGGGTGATTCTCGGGTGATTCTCCTCTGACTTTTACAGCTGGTCTTGCCACCATTATTAAGCATTATTATGCACCTCTTAAGTAAGACACAAGGTCGTTAATGAATCCGGCTACCCTATGGACTTCATTGGTCAGGTGACAAAAGGGGATCATGTGACACTGAGACCACCATAAGTAAGAGTCGGTTGCCAAGCATCCGAATTTGGATCACCTAGCATGGGGATGCTGCAATGGGCATTAAGTGTGAAAAACAGTCACAAATCCCTTTTTTCCAGTGCCGTTGTTAACTTGAATGGTCGCTAAGTCAGTCACAAAGTCACTAAGTGAATCTGGCTTCCCTGAATCTCAGTTGCAAAGCAAGGCAGCTGTTCAGTGAGCTTTCACCCACTTTACAACTGGTCTTGCCACCGTTGTTAAGAGAGCAGCTCTTAAGTGAGTCACACAGTCACATTGGGATACTGCAATGGTCCTGAGTGTGAAAAATGGTCAACCGTGGCATTGCAACTTTGAACCGTCACTATATGTTACGGTCGTATGTTATCCCTATATCTTGATATCAAGATACGCAGATTGAGGTTCCTATGGAAGACTTTGAGCTCCATGCAATGATGGGAGCTGTTTGAAGACCCCAAAAAGGAAATTCCTTTGTAGCATCTTTTTTTTTAGCGTCTGGTGGTTATGGCAGCATTCAAGGTCTGGGCCAGAGTCTTCATGAGACTGTAATGCTCGTAGTGATTTAGCATCTGATCCTGTTCCTTTTCTCCTGGGTCTCCAGTGGGGCTTTCTGGGAGCATCTTCTGCGGCCTTTGACAGAAAAGATGTTCTTTGAAAGAGAACAGAGAAAATAATGAACTTGAGACTTTTGTTCCACAAAGAAATGGGGTTCAAAGGCATCATCCATTGGCCTTTCTTTTGCCAGATAAGTAAAGTTCCAAATACTATGGATGTATTTGAGAAATCTGTGCTTCTTTAGTCTATAGCCTTCAAAATTTGTGAGGATCCAGACTTTCCCTTCAACGGGTCCTGGCAAACGCATAAATGTTAAATGGAAAGGAAGAATTCTGCCCCAAATGGAATCAAGTTCTATGAAGTGGACAAAGACGTTGACTTGTCTCCACTTAGAGAGGGCCTCCCTGAGGGCTGCTGTATATCCATGTGTTGAGAAACGTTGTGATATAACAGCACAAATTCCATTCCTGACAAGCATAGGAGTAAAAATCCTCATGAAATTCTCTCCATTATCTGTGTCTGTAGCAAAGAGGCCAATCGGGGTCCATCTGAAATGGAGGAGCAGTTGGACAATTGCTGGGTAGTGGAATTCTTCTTTGGGGAGCATCCGGTGGAAAAAGGAGAATTGACTTTTATCACTCAGAGCCTCTCCAGCTGTTTCCTCATTGATCTGAAAAAGCAATGAAGAATGCTGTGTTATATTTGGGGTCAGATCAAATCCAAAATATTAGATTTCAATAACTCCAATCTGGTTCTCATGAATGTGTTAGAATTTATTAATTAGACATTGCTTAAAATGAACTCTGATTCTGGAGAAGACTCCTGCGAGTCCCTTGGACTGCAAGGCGAACAAACAAGTCAGTCCTAGAGGAGATCAACCCTGACTGCTCTTTAGGCCAGATCCTGAAGATGAAACCCAAATACTTTGGCCACTTAATGAGAAGGAAGGACTCACTGGAGAAGAGCTAATGCTGGGAAAGATTGAGGGCAAAGGAAGAAGGGGAGGGCAGAGAACAAGGTGGCTGGATGGAGTCACTGAAGCTGTCGGCGTGAGCTTAAATGGACTCCAGAGGATGGTAGAGGACAGGAAGGCCTGGAGGAACGTGGTCCATAGGGTCGCGATGGGTTGGACATGACTTTGCAACTAACAACAACAAACAGCCCCAATAGTCTGTCACTTTCCATAGATTACATTTTATGCCAATAATACCCATGTTTTCTGATTTTAGACAAAGCAGAAATTGTGTAAATTCCCAGATCAGCTCTGAGGGCAGCAGCTGGAGTCCTTTTACCCACCCCAAGATACTCCTCAGAGGCTGTGATTGGGTTGGTTCTGCTAGCGGTTTCTCTCTGAAGCCCCAAACATCAGATTGATCTAAGAACAGGGGGGAAAACTGGGCCTCAGATACTTTAATAATTGGGGCTGAGGAATAATTGGGCAGCTATGAGGTTTTCATTTAAGCACCACTTTCACTCATGCCCTTTCTCTAACTGAGCTCCTTTGGCTGACCAACTATGGCTATGATGTCATTTCCTAAAAACCATAACTTTTGAACTTGATTTATTAACTATCAGATAATTATTATGACACAAGGATCCATGCCTTCACAGCATATGTGATCCAATATGTAAGTATGATAATATCACAGTATCAGTGCAAGTCAGCATGTCCCAAAAGTATTTCGCATGCTGAACAAGTTAACAGAACTAAACAAAATAAAAGGGTTGGAAGGGACCTTGGAGGTCTTCTAATCCAACCTGCTGCTCAAGCAGGAGAACCTCCACTATTCCAGAGAAGTGGCTGCCTCGTGTCTTCTGAAAAGCCTCCAGTGATGGGGCAACCACAAGTTCTGAAGACAAGATGTTCCATCACTCACTGTTAGGAAACTTCTCCTTAGTTCTAGGTTGTTTCTCTCCTTGATTGGGTTCCATCCGTTGTTTCTTGTCTTGCTTTCTGGTGCTTTGGGAAATAGGTTGACCCCCCTCTTCTCTGTGGCAGCCCCTCAAATATTGATACATTGCTATGATGTCACCCCTAGTCCTTTTTGCTAGACTGGACATGCCCAATTCCTGCAACTGTTCCTCATAGGTTTCAGTCTCCAGGCCCTTAATCATCTTAGCTCCTCTTTTCTGCTCTCTTTCCAGAGTCTCTACATCTTTTTTATAATATGGTGACCCAAACTGGATGCACTATTCCAAGTGTGGTCTTGCCAAGGCATCATAAAGTGGTACCAATACTTCATATGATCTTGATTTTATCCCTCTGTTAATGCAACCTAGGACTGAATTGGCCCTTTTGGCTGCTCCCAACTCACTGCTGGCTCATACTTAAGTGACTGTCCACTAGGACTCCAAGATCCCTCTCACAGTTACTGCTATTGATCCAGGTTTCACCTAATCTATAAGTGTACATTTGGTTTTTCTAGCCTAAGTGTAAAACCTTACATTTCTCTACATTGAATTTCATTTTGTTAGATAGGCCCAGGGTTCAAGCTTATCTAGTTTAGTTTAGTTTAGTTTATTATCACCGCACATCGTACAATGAAATTAAATGCTATCTTCAATGTAATTATAACTATAAAAATAAAACACAAAACACACATCCTTCGCATTCTATGCAATTGAATTGAAAACCCCTGATATCGCATTAATATTGCACTATACGCTAGAATTCAATATAGTAACTGCCCTGGGATAGAAGCTGTTTTTCAGCCTATTTATCCTTGGCTTTATTATCCTGTACCATCTTCCGGATGGTAATAGTTCAAAAAAAGGGTGCCCAGGATGAGATGGATCTTTAACAATGTTTTGAACTTTCTTAAGGCAGAGGGAGCTGTAAAGCTCTTCCAAAGAGGGGAGAGGGCAACCAATGATCCTCCGGGCAATGACGTTAACCCTCTGGAAGCCTGTCCTATCTGCAGGAGTGGGCTTCAAAAATTGCAGCAACAGGTTTTCTGCCTGGTTGCTGGGTGGATATGGCCATGGGTGGCCTGGCCTAGTCAACCTCATGCACCAAGGCAGAGGGGGTGGATTTTTTGCCCTCCCCAGGCTCCGCAGGCTTTCCTGGAGCCTCTGGGAAGACGAAAACAGGCTCTCCCGGCCCTCTGGGAGGCCCATTTTTCGCCCTCCCAGAGCCTCCATGTGAGCCCTGTATCTACCTGACATCCAAAATGAGCCACGTGGAGACTCCTGGGAATGGTGGGGAGGGGTGGGAGGGGAAGGGTGGGCAGGGTGAGGCCAGACAGGGGTGAAATTTGCGGGTTCACCGAACTGGGCAGAATCCTAGCTAGAGGATTGCCAGAACCAGTGGTGGGATTCAGCCGGTTCTCTCCGGATCAGGTGAATCGGTATCAGCCAGTGTGGGAGGCTCTGCCCACCCGCCCAGATGTAACACACGAGCACTGCGCATGCACAGAAGGCCATGCGCATGGGCAGATGTGGTGCGTGCACTCACATTTGTGAACCGGTAGGGAAGGTAAGTGTATCCCATCTCTGGGCAGAACTCGTGCGAACCCCCAGCAGCCCACTCCTGCTATCTGCCACTATGCAATTGGCAAACCAGACACAGGTGCAGTAAGTTAAAATACTCTCTATGGTGCAGTGGTAGAAGGTCACCAGCAGTTTTCCATTCAGTGTTGTTTCCTGAGAAGTCTCAGGTCGAATAATCTCTGCTGGGCCCTTTTGACCAGGGCCGCCATGTGAACTCCCCAGCTCAGGTCCTCTTCTATGATAACACCCAGAAACGTTGAACTGACCACTTGCTCCTCTCGGTCTCCACTGATAAGCAAGGGCTGGATGTCTGATCTATGCCTTCTATAGTCCACTCAAAGCTCCTTGGTCTTATTGGTGTTAAGGACCAAGTTACTGTCTCCCTACCACGAAAGCCACCGGTCCACCTCATCTCGATAGGCAGACTCATCCCCCCACTCTGGAGGCGAGTCCCACCACTGTTGTATCATCTGCAAATTTAGCAATAGTATTACTGGTGTGAGTGGGAATGCAGTCATGCACATTAAGGGACTCTACACACAGTCCTGTGGTCTACCAGTGTTAAGAATAAGGGCTGAAGAGATACGATTACCTAACCTGACCCTCTGAAAGCAGCCAGACAGGAAATCCGTAATCCAAAGGCAGATTGAATAAGAAAGGCCAAAATCCATAAGGTTAGACACTAGTCTATGTGGACATATTGTGTTAAATGCAGAGCTAAAATCTACAAAAAGCCCCCCCTCCCCCCCTTCCAAATGAGTCAGAGCAGTGTGAAGAGTGATGGCTGCAGCATCCTCTGTAGATCTATTTCTTCTGTATGCAAACTGGCATCTTCAGCCTGTCTTCTGGAGTGTTGGCTATTCTGCAAATTTGATGAGTTCCCCTTCTATTTCCTCATCTAGATACTGTCTGAAGATGTTGAAGAGGACTGGGCCTAAAATGGAGCCTTGGGGTCCCCCACCGCTTATTTCCCTCTGTGTAGATGTGGTTCCAACAGGGACCGAAAGCGATCTCCATGCCATGGAAATGCGAACGCTCCGTTGGACATTGGCCATCTCCCTTCTTGACCACATCACAAATGACACCATTTGACAGCATTTTGGGGTGGCACCAAGTATAGAGAAGATGAGAAAAGGCCGGCTCTGTTGGTATGGACATGTCCAGAGAGCAGCATCTCCCACCGTTGCCAAGACAGCCTACCAACCAGAAGTCAATGGCCGGTGACCTTGCGGGCTTCCAAAACAGAGATGGCGAGACACCATCAACAAAGACAGGCGTATCAGGGTTGCAGTTAACAAGCCCATTGCAACCAAAACTCCGAGGCCTGGAGGTTCCTCAAAGAAACAGTGCAAGCCAGGGGCCTGTGCCCCAGAGACCCAGCTGGCTGTGCCAGGTGGCGTTCAATGATCTGAAAAGCAGATCTGCAGGAATATGCTAGGAAGAAGAAGATGTAGTTCCATTGAGGACCACATGCTGAGTCCATCTGCGGGTGATGCTGCTCTATCCCACATATTTTTAGCGTATCAAGAAGTAGATGGTGGTTTACTTGGTCAAAGCCTTTCTAAGATCCAAGTATACTATGTGCACTGTATTTCACTGGTCCACTATTTTAGTTATTTTTGTGAAAGAATTATTTATATTTATGATCTGTTTTTGGATCCTTCATTAGTCCTAGTAAGTCATTCGTATCTATGTTGAATAACAAAGCTCCATAGAGCCCAAAGCTCCCTCTCAAACAAGGGCTTGGATCAGGACCAACAGGCTGAGCTCCATTTTGAGGGCAATCCATTTCCTCCATCATATTTCTTCTTTTACTTATGTCAAATGATGCATTAAGACCAACAAAGCCAGCAAACAGTGGTTTATCTGACTGACATATTTTGTGATTGGATATTTCAGGACAATTATGTTGCCGATATTAATTACTGACATGTTAACAATTATGTTGCCAATATTAATTACTGACATGCATTATTTATTATAACATCTATATAGCCTTTAACTCTACCTAAAACCTTCTGGTTCTTCTGCAAGGAATGCAAGTTTAACTAAGAGGATCAAGGCATACATTTTAGCCATAATACTGTATCTGCTAGTCTATTTGGCTTATAATTGCTAGAGTCCTTTTTAATTCCACTTTTTAAATAGATAAAATGCTACTATTGCCAACTTCAATCTGAGTGGATAGGGCAGGCATTATTTACATGTGAAAACGAACATGCCAATAGAGGCCCCAACAACCAGGGATATTTTTTGATCAGTTAAATAGTTGGTAGAATGTCTTCTCCAGGGAATGCATTGCTTGCATTTCAGGCCTTTTATGATTAATCTCAACATGAATATAATGGAGTAAAATATTGACATTTCTGCTAATATGGAGAAAAGCAGCTCTTGAATTCCATGGAGAAGACATGATTGCATCTATTGCTCACCCACCACCACCCACCCCTCACTTTACCAGAGGGAAAAAAACACACACAAACCTGTGGGACTTTGTAGATGCCTCCTAATGTTGACATCTGGATGGAGATGCCTCTGTAAGCTCCATCAATAAGAGCCAGAAGGTTCTCCTTCCTCCCACAGCTGTAGTTGGGGACATTGGCTTCTCCAGTGGAGAGAATGTCCAGCAAGGCATCTGAAGTGCGGAAAGTGTTCAAATAGTTGTCATGGATGCTGTAGCCCAGTGTGAGGTTGTGCAGGAGCCTGGAATTCTTGTTGACCATTTGAATGTTGAAAATGAATCGTGAGCCATATAAAGAACTATAAACCTCCCTATTGTAAAAAAAAGTGTTACTATAATCAACATCAACAACAAATACTTCTTTTAATATATAATCATCCACAAGCCTAGTGAGCCTTAAGCCAACATTGATCCAAAAGCAATGATCAGCTACACAAATATGGAAAGTGGCTGAGGTACAAGAACTACAACTGATTCCACCACTACTTTAAATAAAATTCATTATTGAAAGGAAAATTAAGGATTGAACAGAGAGGAAAATAATCTGCAGCCCTTTCAGCTTTTTTTCAGACCCCTTTTTAGATGTGAGTCCCTTTCACAAAATCAGACCAAAGAGAGAAGCCATGGAAATCAAAATCATTCAGGAAATTAGACATATCCCCCAATATAGGAATAAATTAATAAAAAAACCCAGAAAAGGAGAGAGTTAGAATGGAAGGAGTGCAACTCCATTACTCTGAATAACTTACGGATAATAGAAAACAAAATGAACAGAAGGAGCCGCGTTGAAAAGCAACTTTATATGTAATCTTTCACTTCCAGTGATGACTATACCAATGAGATGGTCTCCTCGGCTGTAATAGCTCTGTGGTTGTTTTCCATCCTGGTGCTCCAAACTCAGCGGGCATTTCATTCTCAGCTTCCCAGAGACTGGATGGGACAACAGCAGCAGCAGAAGCAGAAGCAGGAGGTCCATAATTCATGGGATGAATCAATGAATCCCTTTCCTGTTTCTAAAGAAGACTCTGCCTGTCCCAAAACTCCCTATTTCTCTGCCCAAAGTCTCCCCTGGAAGATTCGGCCAAACAGCAGAGCTGAAATTTTTATCATAATTCTACCTGCCAGGAGAAATCCCTGGATAATTCAACTAGTTCTTGGACTCAGAGGTTGTTGGGCATTTCTCTGGAGAGAAGTGAAAGAGAAATAATCCTCATGTGATTCATAATAACAGAGGCAGAGATGGAATTAAATCCATCATCTAGAATTGAGAGGTTTGGGGGCTCCATGCTTGAAAGTGGTCCCGGAGGGAATACACGGCACCTGCGGCTGAAGAAACAAATAAATCTGATATTTGTTTGCATAGTGACTAAAGACAAAACTCCAGGGGCCAGTTAATGCTGGATCATGTCACAGATCTGAAATAGCTGCCTGCTGAGTTGGAACCGAAATTTACTTGATTTTGAAAGTTAATGCTCAAGGGCCCCACACAAAAGAGCTGATGCAATAGTGTGGCCAGACTCCAAGTTGCTGAGGCTGCTAATCAACCCAGAGATACAAAATAACAGCTTAAATAGGAGGAAGCCTAACCAGGGATTAGCCAAACAAACTAGGATTCATTAGCAAAATCGTCTCCGGTTTATTCAGCAATGTGTGAATTAGCTAAATTTTGATGCAGGGCTTTAATTCCTGACAGTAGGGAAGAATGTCAAGCAGGATTTTTCAAATTTGGAACTTTAAGATGATCGGACTTTAATTCCCAGAATCTCCTGGCCAGTGAATCCTGGGAGATGAAGTCCAGGCATTGTTGGGAGGGGAATTCTGGGGGCTGAAGTCCATTCATCTTAAAGTTTGAAAAACATGGATGCAGGCCAACAACTCTCCACATGTTGCCTCCATTTTTGGAAAACAACAAGCACACCTCAAGAGACCATCATCCCTTGGCCGGCTTGCACAATGCAGAAATCATGAATTGTTTTGGCCATCAGAAGTGAAACATGCCACAATTAATTAGACTGACATACAACCTTAAGATCCTGATTGTGGTTTGGAAGAATAGAATAGAATATAACTTTATTACAGTCATCGACCAGTAATAGCCTGGTTTGGAAGCCATCCTGGTTGGTTCTGTAAACGCCCTAAGCCAACCCTGAGCAAAGCCTGGGACGCCCTGCAAATTCAGCCCCTTCCTGGCCCTTCAGACTCGAGCAGATTCACAAAACCTTCCCAGATATTCCAAGTGAGGCTCTCAGGCCCCAAACCTCCCTGGATCAGGAATGGCTGGCAGGACCTTCCAGGAGAGCCTCCTTGGCTGTAACCACTGAGCCCACTGGCTCCTCCCTGGGCAACAGAACAGCCTCCTCTCAACCTCTGTTTGTGGCACCTGCTAACGGCGAAGCTGTGGCTGAGGATGATGGGAGCTGAAGTCCATGCATTTGGAAGGTCTGCACGGGAATTCACTCAATTCAGGCAGGACAGAGATCCATAAAGAGGACTTGGAAAAAGCCTCTTGAAAGCAGCAGCCTCCATTCTTTCCCCCAGCGTCTGGCAGGAGAGAGAGAGAGAGAAGCCAACCCAGGGAGGGTCACAGCCACATTCTCCCCTTTTCACTTTTATGGGATTCACGTCCAGCCTTTCTGCTCTGGGGAGCAGCCCCAGTATCCTGAGGCCTGGCCTAACTGGGAATACTGGAAACCAGCATCCAAAAACCATCTCTGGGGCTCCAAGCGGGAGAAAGAGCATCCAAGTCACCAGTGGATCCTCTGAAGACCCCTGGAGAGATCTCTGCCAGTCCCTCTCAAGGTTTGTCCAGAGATTGTGGGGAATCCCTGACCCTCTTCCTCCATCCCCAAAGCTTCGTCTCTCTTATTTATTTATTTTATTTTTATTTTATTAAATTTTTATATCTCCCTCTCCCACCATCCCAGCTCTTTTCCCTGGAGGCCCAACTGTGATCTGGTTCCCCCATCTCCCCAACCCCCCTTCGCTCAGCCATCCTCCACTCATCAACTCTTTTAATAATAATAATAACAGTAAGAGAGTTGGGAGGGACCTTGGAGGTCATTTAGTCCATCCCCCCTTCGCTCAGCCCTCCTTCACTCCAAGCATGGCAGTTGGTGCTGAAGGCCCCGAATCCAGAATTGGATCCTGTGGGAAGTCCTCCCTCCTGCATGGCCCATCATCCCCTGCCTGACCTGAGGGGAATCCACCCCAGGCCCTCCATGCAGGCGGAGGGGAGAGAAGGGCTCTGGAGGAAGGAACAGAAGGAACCCGAGGGGGGCTCAGCCTGAGGGCCTCCTTCACGCATCCACCCAGGAAGGGGAAGGTTCCCAGCCACCAGAAGGAGGGAAACGGAGGGAACCTATTTCGGAATCTCCCTCCGGCTTTTCAGGGCCTCCATGGCCGACTGAGGACTCCGCAGGCCTCATTCACAGGCCGCCCTCAAAGGGCCCACAGGCAGCTCGGAGGCCCCGGAGGGAAACCCCCAGGAGGGCGGAGGGGGCTCCTGCTTGAGCCGGGGTCCGACTGGATGACCTCTGGGGGTCCCTCCAGCCCTGGGATCCTCTGGGGCTCCCCCGAAAGAACCCGGAGGGGCTGCTGATCTCCCTTTACAACCTCCCTCCCTCCCTTTGGGGAACCTTCCCCGACTCCTGGCTGGAGAGGAGAGAAAATCTCCCTTCAGCCTTTTTTCTCCCCTCAAAATGGAGGGAGGGAGAATCTCCTCAGAAAAGAAAGAGGCCACAAAATGGAGGAGGCTGCGGGGTCTTTGCCCGCTTTAGCTGTCCTGCTCGCTGCCTGTGGGGGCCAGCTGGGACTGAAAGGCCGGACTGCAGACTGCCCCCTACAGGCAGTGAGTGGGACAGCTAAAGCGTGGAAAGAGGATGGAGGACCCCGAGTGCTGGACAGGGGATTCTGGGAGTTGAAGTCCAGACATCTTTGCTGAGGTGGAGCCACCTGCCCTGGGAGGCCCTGCACTGGACACTGGGACAGATGACCTCGACTGAAGGGCCCCCAAGGAGGGGGAGGCCCAACCCCCCCCCGGTCCCCTTTTCCCTGATTCCAGGGGGGCAGGAGTGGGATATGGAGGGTAACCAGGGAATCCAGGAGTTTCCTCTCTTTTTTTAATCTATATAAATAAATATATATATCCTTTTTCTCCTCCATCCACCCCATTCTTTGGATCCTCTTCCTGGGAAGGAGGGAGAGAGAGAGGAGGGAGAGGTGGGGCAGGGAGTCTCTGAGGAGATCCAGAGGCCTCCATCCCGGCTGCTTTCCTGAGGGGGAACCTGCCGGCCGAGGAGCCCCTGAAAGCCTCTGAATCCCTCCTGGGGGGGGCTTTTCTCCCTCCCCCCCTCCCCTCCTGGGGGGGCTCCTCCCTCCCTCCCCCCCCTCTGGGCCCCTCCAGGGAGACCCTCGTGGGGGAGACCCAGAGCCCCCCAGGACAGAGGAGCTCCTAGCCAGGCCCTGAGAGGGGAGCCATCAGGATCTCAGCCCCCTCCCCGGTTCCCCCTCCTGGGCAAAGTCTCCGTCTTCCCCCCCCAGAGAAGAGGCGCCATCCGTGGACAAGGGAGCCAAAGGAACCAGGGACTCCGGGGCCCCAAGAGCCCCTTCAAGGCCCTGGGGGGGGTTTAGGGGAGGGGGCTTCACCCCTTCACAGCCTCAGAGGGGGGAACGTCCCCCCCCCACCAGGGACAACCAGAGGGGGGAGGGGCATCATGGTGACCCCATCTTGGCTGTGGGAAAACCCCCCCACCTTTGTAAGCCCCCAGAGTTACCTGGGCAGAAGATGGGCAGCCAATCAGTCAATCAATCAATCAATCTCAGCTCCAGACCTTACAGTCCATTCTTTATTGAATAAGCTAAAAAGAAACTTCAAAATACACAGAATCTTAGCGTCTTGTATCAATACCTAAAGAAAGTGTCAAGAAAGCAAAACTTCCACCCACTCGATGACCTTCTCCCTGTTCAGCCAATATAGCTCACAGGCTGCTACTTCCCTGCCTCTCATCCCAAAATTGATATGGCTAGAATAGATGGGAAAGAAAATTTCTCTTCAGGCACAAGGAATGTTAAGATCAGCTCCAATTGGAAATTCATAAATGGAGTTCTGATATAAAAGAAAATCCCAAACAGGCCCTGCTTTTAATGTTAGGCAGAATCCAAGGGCACTGATGGCTTCCTTGGCATAAGAAGACGGGCAGCCCCAGAGTGAAGGGTCACCAACCTAGAGTGGCACCAAACTCCATACTTCTGGCTGACCTTCTCCAGCAGACTCTGGAGACAAAGAGACCCGGTTGAAGGACAACAGAAGTCAATTCCCTTGAAGGATCTTCCTCCAGCATCCCTTTCCTGACATGTCCCGACAGGAAAGACCACAACCGCTACAGAAATTGATCCCAGGAGTGTAGTTGTGGCTTTTCACAAACAAGGTTTTCTCCAGCCTCTCCTCTGCACATGGAGCCCAGAAGCAGTTCAGGATCCCAAGAGGAGAAGTTGCTTATCACTGTAATTAATAATAATTATCTGAGCCTTGGAGATCTCCATATCTCTGACAGAGACAGCAGATTGAAGCCATATGCAAAGGATCTTGTATCAGAAAAGGATAAATTTGTAAGATCAAGCTCTGTTGGATCTGTGCTCTTGATTGTACTTTTCTCTCCTTTCCAGGTGAAGCTGAGTGTTTCTCTGTTTGTATCAGGAAAGTCCCTGGCATTTCCATCTTGTGAGAATGCTTTGAAATCTTCCAGCTGTTCCTGCTGTTGGTGTCAGAAACAGGAAGAGGATTAATAAAGCTCCATGAATTATGGATCTCCTGCTTCTTCTTCTGATGCTGCTGATGTCCCAGCCGGTCTCTGGGAAGCTGAGAATGAAATGCCCGCTGAGTTTGGTGCACCAGGATGAAGAACAACCATGGAGCTTTTACAGGCCAGGAGACCATCTCGTTGGTATAGTTGTAACTGAAACAATAATATGGCCTATAATGTTGCCTTTCCGCAGTGCTCCTCCTAGTCCGTCCCTGTAAGTCATTCGGGGTGATGGAGTTGCATTTCCTCCATTTGCAGTTCTTTCTTTTCTTCTTATTTCTCTGATATTTATTAATATTTTATATTACAGGACTTGCTAATTTCCTGAATTTTTATTTCCATAACTGGCCTCTTTTTTCTTATGTTAAAACACTCAAATCCAAAGATTGGGTTAAAAAATACTGAAGGCAATCCAGATTATTTTCCTCTCCCCGTTCACTCCATCACTTGAATTCATTTTGTTTAAAGTTATGATTGTAACAGTTGTAGTTGCCTCTGCCAAGCCCATTCCCAGATCTGTATAACCAATTATTGGTGTTGGATCAATATTGTTTTAAGACCCAGTAGGCTTGTGGAGACAGGAATAAATTCTTTTTAAAAGTTTATTGTTACTGTTGATGATAATAACATGAACATTTTTTTTACAGTAAGGATTCTTATAGTTTTTCATGCACCCTACGATTAATTTTCAACATTCAACTGGTCAACAAGAATCGCCAGCTGCTACACAACCTCACACTGGGCTACAACATCTATGACAACTATCTGAGCCCTTTCCGCACTTCACATGCCTTGCTGGACCTTCTGTCTACTGGAGAAGCCAATGTCCCCAACTACGGCTGTGGGAGGAAGGAGAACCTTCTGGCTCTTTTTGATGCAGCTCAGAGGGAAATCTCCAGCCAGATGTCAACATTAGCAGACACCTACAAAGTCCCCCAGGTTTGTTTGTGTTTTTCTCCCTCTGCTAAAGTGAGGGGTGGGTGTTGGTGGGTGAGCAACAGATTCAGTCCTATTTTCTCCATGGAATTCAAGAGTTGCTTTTCTCCATATTAGCAAATGTGTCAATTATGTTTTTTTTCTCTTATGTTCTTGTTCAAATTTCTCATTAAAGGCCTGAAAAGCAATAAGGTCCCTGGAGAAGATTTTCTCCCAGCTATCCCTAGTTTATTTATTTATTTTTGTCACAACAACATACATAGGTATCACACAAAAGGATTATACAGTATATAAACATATATATGAGGAGATATAAGGAAGTATAAACATATATATATAAGAAGAAAAAGAAAAACAATAGGACAGGAACGGTAGGCACGTTTGTGCTCTTATGCACGCCCCTTACAGACCTCTTAGGAATGGGGTGAGGTCAATAGACAGTTTTTGGTTAAAGCTTTTGGGATTATGGGAAGAGACCACAGAGTCAGGTAGTGTGTTCCAAGTGTTAATGACTCTGTTACAGAAATCATATTTTCTGCAATCAAGTTTGAAGCGGTTAATCTATTGTTTGCTCTTGTATTGTTGTGATTGAAGCTGAAGTAGTTTTCAACAGGAAGGACATTGCAATAGATGATTCTATGAGTTGAGCACAGGTCCTGTTGGAGGCAGCCGAGTTCTAAGTTTTCTAAACCTAGGATTTCAAGTCTGGTGGGATAAGGTATTTTGTTGTTTTCAGAGGAGTGGAGGACTCTTCTTGTAAAATATTTCTGGACACGTTCAATTGTATTGATGTCAGAGATGTGGTGTGGGTTCCAGACAGGCGAGCTGTATTCTAGAATTGGCCTAGCAAATGTTTTATATGCTCTGGTTAATAGTGTAGTCGTGTTTTTGGAAAAGAAGCTACACAAGATTAGGTTTACAACTCTTAGAGCATTTTTTGCTATGTAGTTGCAGTGGGCTTTGGCACTTAGATCATTTCATATGAAAACTCCAAGGTCTTTAACAGGTTGGGGGTCATCTGTAAGATAATGTCCATCAAGCATGTACTTAGTGTTTGGGTTCTTTTTTCCAATATGTAAGACTGAGCATTTGCTGATTGAGATTTGAGTTGCCAAGTTTTACACCAAGCAGTTAGATGATCAAGGTCTTTTGAATGGTAGATGTATTGTCGGTGGTGTTAAATAGTTTGACATCACAGCAAAGAAAACACAATTACTTGAGATATGGTCACAAAGATCATTTAAATATAGTATGAAGAGTGTTGGTCCAAGAGCTGCCTTGAGGAACGCCACTCTTGACAGGAACAGGATTTGATAGAGCATTGCCAATTTTGACCACTTGTTGTCTGTTAGACAGAAAAGCAGATATCCAATTGTGAAGGGGTCCTGAAATGCCATAGGATTTTAGTTTTAGGAGAAGTTTATCATGTACTACTGAGTCAAAAGCTTTGCAGAAGTCTATGTAGATTGCATCTATTGTTTTGCCTTGATCAAGATTTGTAGTCCATATGTTTTTACAGTGG
This sequence comes from Ahaetulla prasina, assembly GCF_028640845.1. Taxonomy (NCBI): domain Eukaryota; kingdom Metazoa; phylum Chordata; class Lepidosauria; order Squamata; family Colubridae; genus Ahaetulla; species Ahaetulla prasina. Next base: position 29,560,130 of record NC_080549.1, on the reverse strand, counting down.
AGAAGTTGTAAGTTACATGATAATTTTTTTTCCTGAAACCACATTGTTTATTACAGAGTAGGTTGTTTGTTTCTAAGTGGAGGGTGGGTCCTTGAATGTTTGTTGAGATGGTTGGTTGGATGGCTGGTTGGATGGTTGGTTGGATGGCTGGTTGGATGGCTGTTTAGATGGTTTGTTGGATGGCTGGTTGGATGGATGGTTGGGTGATGGGTACTTGATTGAACATTGGGATGGCTTGTTGGATGTTTTGGGTGTTGGGGGATTTGGAGGTGATTTGTTGATTGTAGGTTTTATTTTTTATGCAATCAGCACAGTAGCCAATGTATAGGTTGGATTCACCATTGTCTTGTTTTCGTTTAAGTTCTGTGCAAAGTTCACGAGAATGTATCCGTTGCAGAAAAGATAGATCAGGACGTGATCTAAATTTACTGTAGGCAGGGTTGGTTTTAGCAATTGAGTTTATAGTATAAATGAATTTACGTTTGCTGTCCTCATTTATGCATATGACTCTACAGAATCTTGGTGCTATTGATCCATCACTGTTTTTATATTCTGGTCCATCTCTGGAGACTGCAATTATTTCATTTGGGGAGATGGTTGATGAATTATAATTTCCAATGATGTTGTGAATCTTAGTAATATCTGGTTCCTTAGCGTTTTCTAATCCAAATAATATTGCATAATATTAATTTTTTGTCCTCTCCATGGCATCTCTAATTAGTTGGTTAGTAGTTATTTGTTGTCTAGGTTGTGTTGTAGTTATTTGTTGTCTAGGTTGTGTTGTAGGTTGTGTATTATGTAATGTTAGATGAGTTGGGAAGAGATTTAGATCATTTGAGTTTTCATTTTTTGTGTGTTGTAATTTGTTTTACCAGATTTGTGAAACTTTGTTCAATAACTGTTAGAATTTTTTTCTCTAAGTTTTGTTCAATAGCTAGTATTCTTTTTTCTAAGTTTTGTTCAATAGCTAGTATTCTTTTTTCTAAGTTTTGTAGTTTTTTCTAAGTTTTTTCTAGTTGTGGTGAAGTATTGGCATGTTCCTTTTCAGATAGAAATAACACTTGCCATATCCAGTTTTATTCAAGTTGGGAATAGTAGTGTCTCTCTATATATAAATATATTAAAAAATGGAATAAAAAGGACTCTAGCAATTACAGGCCTGTTAATTTAGGAGATATTGTGGCTAAAATGTTTGCCATGTTCCTCTTAAGTAAACTTGAGATTAGGTGGAACAAAAGTGCATTCCTTACAGAAGAACAAGAAGGTTTTAAGTCGAGTAAAAAGTTTATGAAACTTTTTTCATAAAAAAGTTGTATAATAATTAATAAATAATCTAATATTGACAAATTTTGTTTTGAAATGTCTAATTACATAATATGTCAGTCAGATATACCATGTTTTGTTGGCTGTATAGAGGTTAGTGCAGCATTTGACACAATAAATAGAGAAATGTTATGGAGGAAATTGATTGCCCTTAAAATGGAGCTCAGATTAATATCAGCGTTCCAGAAAACCCCCTTGCCAAGTGAAGACTCCGAAGCACCCACCTTTCAAAGTTCTTTTACTAGGATAGGTAAACTGGCACATCTGGGAAAATCCGAATCTGAGAGATCCGGGTTTCCCCTTCGTTAAACAAACCCCACAAACCATCCCCTGACTTCTCTGCCGATCACATGCTCCAATTGCCAACTGTCCCGTCTCGAGACATCACTCCGACCGCTCCTTCTCCAGATGCAGGACTGCAACTGCCTTGAATGTTTTCCCCTTCTAAATAATCTTCACTATAGAATGATGGACTTTAAATTGTTTGGAAGTGGCCTTGTAACGCTTCCCAGATTGATAGAGGCAGCCACAATTGCTTCTCTCAGATCATTGCTAGATTTTTTACCCTTTGGCATTGTGTTAACACACACTTCAAATGCTGAGACCAGCAAACTCCTGAAACTTTGGCTTTTATAGAAAAAGTCACACTTGCGATGGTCAATTAATCCGGGTCCCTTGATCAGCAGCACCTCTCAGCCTCTTCACACCTGTGGAAGCAGTCAGGGTGTCCTTGGCCTTTCATACCTGGCTTCTCCATTTTGCCTCTCTTTCTGTAAAGGAAATGATGACAGGGTGTAATATGTCCTGTAGTTGTTGTTGTTCATCTAAGGTTGCATTTACCTACTTTTAAGAACTGCTTAAGACCAGATGCTTTTTACTGTGTCCTGATACGTGAAACCAGAGAACTCATAGAGGGTCTCCTTCCTTTTCCACATGAAAGAAATTCTTAGGACCTGACAGAGTCCCAGGGTTAGAAGATGCAGAATTGCAAAGAAAGCCCTCTTGGATTATGCAACGGACAAATTATATTAGGAGCTGTGGTCTCATTTCTTTTTTTTGGGGGGGGGGAGGGGATTTTTTTAATTTTAATTTTTAAACAAACTTCATTGTTTTTTTTTGTTTTTTTTTATTAAAAAAGTTTTACAACAATTAAATTTTTCCCCCTCCCCCCCTCCCTCCTAAACCCCCCTCCCCCCCCGGACTTCCCGGAGCAAACACAAGGTATAGTTCCTTAAACAAAACAGTCATACATTAAACTTTTTAAAATCTAACACAATTATAATCTTTCTCTCTCACATAACCTGACTTCTTCCATTAAAATCAAAAATAACATCCTTCATTCAAAAGCAATCCAAAATTTCTTAATCCGATATCTATTTTGAATATAATCAATCCAGTTCTTCCATTCATTTAAATATTTTTCTTGAATACTGTCTTTCAGGAAGGCTGAGATTTTAGCCATCTCAGCCAAATTGGAAACTTTCAATATCCATTCTTCTATTGTGGGTAATTCTTTTTTCTTCCAATATTGTCCAATCAACAGTCGTGCTGCTGTTATTAAGTTCAGAATCAACTTAGTCTCAATCACTGTACAGTCCGTTGTTATTCCCAAAAGGAAAAATTATGTAGAAACTTTATCTTCTTCTTCAGAACATTCTGCATAATCCACCAGATTCTTATCCAGAAAGACTTAATTTTCTTACAAGTCCACCATACATGAAAATATGTAGCATCATCACAATTACATCTCCAACATTTCGCTTGCATATCTGGATACATACATGATAATTTCTTAGGATCTAAATGCCATCTATAAAACATCTTATAAAAATTTTCTCTTACATTCTGCGCTATGTAAATTTAACATTTCTAACCCAAATTTTTTCCCATGTTTCCAACATTATTGGTTCTTGAATATTCTGTGCCCATTTTATCATACAATCCTTTATTAAATCTCTTTCAGAATCTATTTCTATCAACACAGTATACAATCTCTTTATATGCCCCTGAGTTTGATTTCTAATTTGTTTAACCAGATTTTCTTCATTTTGAATGATACCAATTTTCTGATCTTCTTTCCATCTAGCCTTTAACTGTCCATATTGAAACCAAGTATAATTCCTCCCTTCTTCTTTTAATGTATCCAAAGATTTTAGTTGTAAATTGTATAAAAGATCTTTATAAGTAATCATTTCTTGTTCCTGTTCTATATTTATATTCTCTACTGCGTGCCGAGGACATACCCATATAGGAATTTTATAATTTAACTTATAATAATATTTTTTCCAGACACGCAGAAGAGAAATTCTCAACACATGATTCTTAAAAGCTTTATCTACTTTCTTATCATACAATAAATATGCATGCCAACCATATAATAAATCATAACCTTCTATATTCAAAATCCTTTCCTCCGTCAAATTAAACCAATCACTTATTACCGAAAGAACAACTGCTTCATAATACAGTTTTAAATTAGGCATTTTTAATCCTCCTCTTTCCCGTGTATCTTGCTTTATTTTCATTTTAACTCTCGCTTTTTTCCCTTCCCATATAAATTTATTAATTCCAATCTGCCATTCATCCAAATTTTTATCTTTCTTAATTATTGGTATCATCTGAAACAAGAACAAGAATTTAGGCAGAACATTCATTTTTATAGCTGCTATTCTCCCTAACAAAGATAATTGTAATTTTTTCCAAGTATTCATTTCTTTCTGAATTTTTTTCCATAACACATCATAGTTATTCTTATACAATTTTCCATTTGATGAAGTAAGAAAGACTCCTAAATATTTAACCTTTTTTACAATTTCAAATCCTGTTATTTCCTCTAGTTTTTCTTTCTGGTTCTTAATCATATTTTTGGTTAACACTTTTGTTTTATTTTGATTCACTTTAAACCCTGAGACCCTTCCATATTGATTAATTACTTCCAACAAATATACACTCGAATTTATAGGCTGAGTCAACATAACAACCAAATCATCTGCAAATGCTCTAACTTTATATTCATATCTTCTAATTCTAATACCCTCTATCTCCCTTAACTCTCTTATCTTATCCAATAAAGGTTCCAAAGATAAAATAAACAATAAAGGTGATAAAGGACACCCCTGCCTTGTTCCTTTCGCAATTTTAAAACTATCTGTCAAACTACCATTAATTATTATCTGAAGAAAAATATATCAAGTAAATTAATTGAAACGGATATTCAAGGAAGATATATTGCTATTGAATTGATTTTAGAAGGAAAAAAGACACTTGTGATTGGCATATATGCACCTAATCAACAACAAGAAAAATTTTATAAACTGTTACATGAAAAATTGACTTTTTGGGACTATAAAACATTTATTATATTAGGGGATTGGAATGGTGTAATGGACACTAGAAGAGATAAAAGAACTCTTTCTAAGAAAATTCCTATGCATGCAAAATTGCCTAAATCTTTTTTTGATTTGATGGAAGATTTTGAGTTGAAAGATATATGGAGAAGGCAGAATTTTGATGATAGAGATTATACTTATTTTTCGGACAGGCATCAATCTTTTTCACGTATTGATTTTATATTAATTACCAATGACTTGCTTTCTAGGGTTAGGAAAACAAAGATATTTCCAAGGTGTTTAACTGATCATGGTCCGGTATGGATGGAGTTGCAATATGAAGGTGGAAGAAGATCATGGAGAATAAATGAAAATTTGTTTAGATATGAGGATAATGTAAATCAATGTAAAAAACAAATGAAAGAATTTTTTGATTATAATTTGGGAAAGGGAACCTCGATAGAAATGGTGTGGGACGCAAGCAAGGCCTTTATGAGAGGAAATTTGATATATATTAATAGTAGACAGAGGAGAAAACTACAAAAACAGCGTAGGGATTTAGAAGAGGAAATTCAGAGGAAACAACAATTATTGGTATATAATCCACATGATTTAAAAACTACTGAAGCGATAAAGATATTACAGAGTCAATTTAATATGTTAATGGCAGATCAGGTGGCAACCAATATACAATATGCTAAACATAATACTTTTTGTAATGCCAATAAATCAGGGAGGTGGTTGGCTTATATGTTAAGGAAAAGACAGAAAGCACGTACTATTGAAGGAATTGAATACAAGGGTAAAGTGCGATTTCAACAGGATAAAATTAAAAAAGCTTTCTTGGAATATTATACAAATTTATATGCCAGAGATACAATATTGAATATGGATATTGATAAATATTTGAAAGAATATAAAGTTAAAGGTTTAACTAATGAACAAAGGGAAGAGTTGAATCGGCCTATAACTTCTGAGGAAATTATTTTGGTAATAAAGCAATTAAAAATAGGGAAATCCCCAGGCACAGATGGACTTACAGCAATATTGTCAGACTACCTCCGACTATAAATAGGAAAGAATTCACCTTGACTTCATTTGGAATGAAAACAAGTACTTTTACTTTTACAGTCTTGATAGCAGCCAAGCAAAGCTGGAACTGAGACAAAATATGGCTAACATATCATATCCCCCCAATTGTCCCTCCTCCTCCAGGAGGTCAGGCTGGTCTGGTCCAATGCCAACTCCTTCACGGCCCCTCGTGGTAATCTTCTTCCACAGGTCTCTGGATGTCAGTCAACTTAGGAATGAAGTGTCGGTTAGAAAAGCGCGCACTGATAACACTCAGTAGTTAATCATCCCTCCCACCTGTTATGTCAGCCGACACTCATAATAGGCTCCTTTCCCTCACCCTGGACGGAGGTATGATACATCTCATCTCCTTAACAGTTTATAATACAGAAATAAACATTTTACATTCTATCTACTGATATAATCATTCAAAACTATATGAAGATTGGAGTGGAGGCTGACATTCGGCCCTCCTGCAACAAGGACGTCAGTCCTAGAAAGAAAAAAGAGAAGTTAGGGTTTGTCAGGATATTTTTTATAGAATTGTGCTATCTTTTCCGATGCACGAACATCTTCTTTGTTCACCCATTCAGCTTGGGATAACGGGAAATGTTTCCAGGAAATAAGATATTGAATTTTATTTCTATGTTTTCTTGAATCTAAAATTTCTTTTATTTCAAAGTGTTGTTCTCCCTCTATGAGAATTGGTATAGGAGGGGGTGTACGGTTAGGACGGAAAGTAGACGTGTGTTCAGGTTTCAGCAAACTGACATGGAAAACGGGGTGAATTCTTCTAAGTGTTTTTGGTAAATGTGGTTGTACCGTCACGGGGTTGATGATTTTTACTATGGGGAAAGGTCCCACATATTTGGGTCCAAGTTTCTTAGATTTCTGAGTGGTTTGAAGATATTTGGTGGAAAGATAAACCTTATCGCCCACTTGATATTTGTTTTCAGGGGACCTTTTTTTATCTGCTTGTTTTTTATGCACACGGTGAGCGTCGTCGATCGCTTTGCGAGTCATTTTCCATGTGCTTTGTATTTGATCTATCCATTCTGACAAAGAGGAAACAGTAGTTTCTTCCTTTGGGAGTTCCGAGATAGGAACAAAATCTTGACCTGAAGCTATTTTAAAGGGAGTAAATCCTGTGCTACTATGAATTGAGTTGTTGTAGGCAATTGAGTTGTTGTTATTGCTGGGGCCGCCAACTGTTGCACTGGAAGTATTGGTTGAACCACCTCGGAGCGAGTGCAATTGTATTGGGGCAAACGTGAGAGAGCATCTGCTAAGAAGTTTTTCCCCCCAGGAATATAATGTAAAGTAAAATTAAAGCGGTTAAAATATTGAGCCCAACGGGCTTGTTTAGGTGAAAGTTTTCTAGGAGTCTTCAGAGCTTCTAGATTTTTGTGATCAGTCCAAACTTCAAAAGGATGATTTGAACCTTCTAAGAATTGTCTCCATGGGCTTCTGGGTGGCGCCATCTTTCTCGCTGGGTGCCAATTTATGGCACTCCGCATTGAATACTGTAAAAGCCGGATTTAACAACTGATCCCGGCTTCATTTCTCTTTCTGGTTGAAAGAGAGAGACAGAGCAAGGGGGAGGAATTGGGTAGATTCCCCTAGGGGCTTTGTTTTTGTAATACAAAGTCCTGAACGGTGAATCCCCTTATTTACCCCTCCCCCACCTCCAGTATTCTCTGCGCTCCTGAAAAAGCAGGAAAAGAGGAAGATGTCCACTTCTGCTAGCAATTGATTTTTTTTGTGGATACGAAAAGCAGGCGGAACGAATGTGAGGAGCAATTATTGGTTTGCAAGTATTTTTGATTTTCTGACTTCCTCCCCCCCTTCAGTTTCGTTTTAGAGAAACTGAAAGCAGAGCGATACATCAAAGGCAGCTTTGCTGTTGAATCGAAACTGAATGGAGATTTTATCTTATTGTGTTTGACTGTGGACTGTTGGATTATATTACATTGTTTAAGTACTTTACAAGAGGATTCTCAGCAGGAATTTTGTTATGGAGGTTCTTTCAGAAGAATGGGTTCGGGACGTTATACAGGACTACACAGAAAGAATGTATTTAATTATTCAAAAATACAAATTGATAAAAAATGGGGACGTTTTGGATGAGAGTTTGGAGCAAATTAACCAGTGCAATTATTCGGAAAATGGAATGGAGGATATACAAATAAAAGTGGATAAATATGAAGATTTGATCGTGAAGAAACAAGGTGATCTAAAGAAGTTTTCTTTAAATAGTTTGGATGAGCTGCCTGAATTTGTGCTACAGGAGATTGTCCCTCAAATGGAAAAGACTCACAAGCTTAATGTTTCCCAAGAGTTCTCTTTTTGGACTGATGGAATATACGGCAGTAATTTTTGGATTTCTGGACTTAAGGAATTACTAGGAAATATTGTGCTTGACTGTTTAAAAGGAGCTACAAAGGAAAGACAGAGATTAATGAACCAAAAAAATGGCAAGAGACAATAGTATTATTTTGAAACAAGGTTTTTTAAAATATTAATAGACAAAATATTTGTGTCCCCGAAAGAATTATATGGTTATATGGTTATAGAAGCTATAAGGGAGATATTCTCTGAATTGGATTGGATTTTTACGTTTTAGCTGGTTTTAAATATTTTAGGATTAATTTGTTCTACTGATTTATATATTTTATTATTGTTTATTGTTAATTTTTTGAAGGATTTGGTTATGTAAGGAGGAAGTCAGAGCTAGAGAGGGAGAATTGGTATAATAGTTTTGGGGAAAAAAATTTTTTTTTAGCATATGTTTGTTTTATTTTTAACTATACCTTGTGTTTGTTCCGGGAAGCCAGGGGGGGAGGGGGAGGGGGTTTGTGAAGGGAAAGGGGTTGGGGGGAAAGGGGGAAAAAAATTTTTGTAAAACTTTTTGAATAAAAAAAAAAAAAAAAAGAATTGTCTCCATGTCCGTAGAGCCCAATGAACTGCAAACGCTTCTTTTTCCCAAATAGCCCATCGTCTTTCTGTTTCAGTCAATTTTCGAGAAGTGAAAGCACAGGGTTGTAAATTACCATCAGTATTGTTTTGGAGCAAGACGGCTCCGACTGCTACATCACTTGCATCAGCTTGTATTACAAAAGGAACATCCATGTCAGGGTGTTTTAAAATAGGTTCGGCGGCAAAGAGTCGTTTCAATTTTTCAAATGCTGCCTGACATTCCATTGTCCATTCGAGGGGTAATGATGGTTTGGGTTTCGTGTCTCCTTTAGTTTTTAAGAGGTTAGTTATTGGTAAAGCAATTTGAGCAAAGGAGGGGATGAATTGACGATAGAAATTTGCGAATCCCAAAAAACTTTGGAGTTGTTTGCGTGTGCGTGGGGGGGCCCATTCCAAGACAGCTTTCACTTTTTCTGGATCCATTTCTAACCCATCAGCCGAAATGCGATACCCTAAGTAGTCTATTTTGGTTTGATGGAAATCACATTTGGATAGCTTGCAATATAGTTCTGCAGATAATAACTTTTTGAGTACAGCTCTTACTAGTTTAATATGTTCTTCCATTGTTTCTGTATAGATAAGTATGTCGTCAAGGTAGACAAGAACCCCTTTGAATAAATGCTGATGGAGTATTTCATTTATTAGTTGCATAAAAACTGCGGGCGCCCCCTGCAGTCCAAATGGCAGTACTCGAAACTGGAAACATCCTAGTGGACAGTTGAAAGCGGTTTTCCATTCATCCCCTTCTTTATACGAACTCTGTAGTAGGCTTCTCGCAGGTCCAGTTTGGTGAAGAATTTTCCTTCGCTAAATGTGCTAACATATCTTTCATGAGTGGCATGGGATATATGTTTTCAAGACACGGCGCTTAGGTTCCTATAGTCAACTATAAGACGAAAGGAGCCATCTTTCTTTTCCCGAACATCACTGGCGCTGCTACACGAGGCCTAGCCGGTTGGATAAAGCCCGCTCTAGGTTTTGTCTATGAATTTACGTAGCTCTCCCAATTCCTTTTGGGTCATGGGATAAGCTTTTGGCTTTGGAAGCTTTACCCCGGAAGGATGTCTATGGCACAGTCAATAGGCCTATGGGGAGGAAGTACGCCTGATGCTTTCTCACTAAAGACTTCTCGCAAGTCCCAGTATTCCTTGGGTATTCTCTCTTCCCGTCTATCCGCTCAATCATTGCCCTAACTTATCCTGGTGCAAGGTTACGGTAGGTCCCTTCTTGGGTTTCCTTTTCCCTTTTAAGGTTTTGAACGGAAACGAGGACTCCGTTCTCCAGTTAATATGGGGGTTCCATTTCGCAACCATGACAAGCCTAACAACAGGGGTTGGTCCATTCCTGGGGCTACTATGAAGTTCAGAATTTCGGTGGTCTCCTATTATCATTTCTATGGGTTCCACATGAAATGGGCGGGCCTCCCCTGCCACAGAGCCATCTAACTGTGCAAACGCTATGGGCCTACTTAAGGTTCTCAACCTTAGTTCCATTTTTTCTACTAGTTCGGGACTGACCATACATCTAGTGCATCCAGAATCGAGTAGTGCTAGCAGTTCCCCCTTATTACCCGAAGAGGGTACGTGTAGATTAACTGGAATGTCCAAAGGGCCCCGTGCCCAACTCACCAGAAGGTCTTCATCGGACTCTGACGTGGTTTTGCTGTCATCAGTATCGGTCGACACTTCGCCATCCTCCTTGATGGGCATGCCCTTCTTGGCAACGGCCTCCCCCACTTTTGCTGGTTTACGCGCCTTAGCCGCTGGCTTCACTGGTTCCTTTTCACCACCAGAGGTCGCGCTTGGCATCAACTTAACCCTACAGTCGGCTGCTCGGTGGCCTTCTTTTCCACATCTGTAGCACGCAGACGAACGTGGTCTTCCTCCCTCCAATCTAGGGATGTCCCTATAAGTTCCTTCTGGAAAACGGCCAAGGGATGGCCCTCCAATGCGCTGTCTTCTGCCGCGGTCCTTCACTAACTCGATTTCCATCTCTGCTGCCAGGGTGTACCAGCCATACAGCGTAGTTGGAGAGGCTCGTGCTCGACACAGTTCATAGAGATCTCCATTCAGACCATCTTTGAAAATGTCTACAAGGGTCACCTCCGACCACCCTCTCATCAAGGGAATTAAATCACTGAACTCCTAGTTATAATCAGCCACCGGCCTCCTCCCTTGCCTGATGGTTTTCATCCGACCTTTGGCCTTTTGCTCTGCCAGGGGGTCCTCAAACCTCCTCCTCAGTGCAGTCATAAAATGCTCGTAGTTTTGCAGTAAGGGGGAGTGGTTTGTATGTAACGACACATACCACGCAGCTGCTCTTCCGGTCAAATTATGAGTCACAGCTCTCACTTGTGCTGCCTGTGACCAATAATCTTCCCCCCAGTCTATCATGTGGTCATTCACTTTCGCCAGGAACAGTCCCAACTCCTTCGCATTTCCATCAAATTTCTCTGATATGGGGGGAATTTTTGGCTTTTTCCTTCCCCTGCGCGGCCTTGCTTGGTCAGCAGGTGGCGCCCGGCCCTCATCCAATTCAGCCTCCTCTGGGGAGAGAGTTTCCAGCCCTGGCTCTTCAGAAATCTCACCACCCTGGAAATCACCCTTAGCTGGCCCCTTTGTATTCTCTTCCTCCTCTTCTCCCTCCCACCTGGAGGACCGAATAGGGGATTCATACCTTTGGCGAGCTGCTTGCCTCACTTTCACTTCACGGAACAGACGTAAGGCTTCCTCCAACTGGAGCTTGTCCCTTATCTCTTGTTCTGTTTCCGAAAGTTTTTCTTTTCCTTTTTTCTTTTCCTTTAGTTACTCCAGAGGAAGCTGCTTGGTTTCCACCCTTCCTCTTCCAGTTTTAGTTGCTCTGCCCACTGAGCTCTGCAATCTTCCAGCTCAGGGTCGAAAGTGTCAGCAGAAATTCCTCCAGACGCCTCCCCCAGCTCAGCCGGCAGCAGGCCTTCCATCACATTTGGGTTTTCTCCCCCCTCGGTATTGCGATTGCAATCCTGGTTGGTAGACATGATGTGTGTTCCAGCTTAATGTCAGACTACCTCCGACTATAAATAGGAAAGAATTCACCTTGACTTCATTTGGAATGAAAACAAGTACTTTTACTTTTACAGTCTTGATAGCAGCCAAGCAAAGCTGGAACTGAGACAAAATATGGCTAACATATCATATCCCCCCAATTGTCCCTCCTCCTCCAGGAGGTCAGGCTGGTCTGGTCCAATGCCAACTCCTTCACGGCCCCTCGTGGTAATCTTCTTCCACAGGTCTCTGGATGTCAGTCAACTTAGGAATGAAGTGTCGGTTAGAAAAGCGCGCGCTGATAACACTCAGTAATAAATCATCCCTCCCACCTGGAGGACCGAATAGGGGATTCATACCTTTGACGAGCTGTTTGTCTTACTTTCACCTCACGGAAAAGACGAAATGCCTCCTCCAACTGGCGGTTGTCCCTTATCTCTTGTTCTGTTTCCAAAGTTTTCTTTTCCTTTTTTCTTTTTCCTTTTAGTTACTCCAGAGGGAAGCTTTTCGGTGCTTGGTTTCCACCCTTCCTCTTCCAGTTTTAGTTGCTCTGCCCACTGAGCTCTGCAATCTTCCAGCTCAGGGTCGAAAGTGTCAGCAGAAATTCCTCCAGACGCCTCCCCCAGCTCAGCCGGCAGCAGGCCTTCCATCACATTTGGGTTTTCTCCCCCCTCGGTATTGCGATTGCAATCCTGGTTGGTAGACATGATGTGTGTTCCAGCTTAATGTCAGACTACCTCCGACTATAAATAGGAAAGAATTCACCTTGACTTCATTTGGAATGAAAACAAGTACTTTTACTTTTACAGTCTTGATAGCAGCCAAGCAAAGCTGGAACTGAGACAAAATATGGCTAACATATCATATCCCCCCAATTGTCCCTCCTCCTCCAGGAGGTCAGGCTGGTCTGGTCCAATGCCAACTCCTTCACGGCCCCTCGTGGTAATCTTCTTCCACAGGTCTCTGGATGTCAGTCAACTTAGGAATGAAGTGTCGGTTAGAAAAGCGCGCGCTGATAACACTCAGTAGTTAATCATCCTTCCCACCTGTTATGTCAGCCGACACTCATAATAGGCTCCTTTCCCTCACCCTGGACGGAGGTATGATACATCTCATCTCCTTAACAGTTTATAATACAGAAATAAACATTTTACATTCTATCTACTGATATAATCATTCAAAACTATATGAAGATTGGAGTGGAGGCTGACAAATATATTATAAAAAGTTACAGGATGAGATAGTTGGTCCACTTATGGAGTTATTTAATCAGATATTGATGGGAGGAGGAGTACCACCATCATGGAGGACTACTTTTATTTCATTGATACCAAAAGAGGATCAGGATTGTACTAAGCCTGGGAATTATAGACCGATTTCACTCTTGAATAATGATTATAAGATTTTTGCAAAAATAATGGCAAATAGGTTAATGGAAATTGTACAACAAAGGATTCACACTGACCAGTCTGGTTTCATTAAAGGGAGACAAATGAGGAATAATGTTAGGCAGATAGTGAATTTATTGGAATATTTGGAAAAGAAAAATCAGATTCCGGCAGCGTTTATATTCTTGGATGCAGAGAAAGCTTTTGATCGTTTGCATTGGGAATTTTTATTTAAATTATCAGACAAAATGCAATTTGGAAATGGTTTTACACGAATACTTAGGGCAATTTATGGAGAGCAACAAACTTCATTGTTAATCAGTGTAACGTCTGGGTACAAAAAATTTTTGGTGTCATCATATTTAACATTTATCATCATTTTCTTAGTACTTATTTATCTTTCCTCTTACATTTAAATTTAATGTATTACAACATATTTTCCCATATTTTACATTGCCTATTGTCTATATTCAGTCTCTATCCATTGATAAAATTGCCCCCATATGATGTAATACTCCAATTCTTCCTTCCCTCTAATGTTAATCTACTCAATGTCAGGCTGCCTCTGATTATATTTAATCTGATTATATTTAGGAAAGAATACACCTTGACTTCATCTGCAAATAAAGAAAAGTACTTTTACTAAATACATTTGGACTGCAGCAGTATAAAGTTGGATCTGAGACAAAATATAGCTAACATTCCATATCCCATTGTTAGTCCCTCCTCCCACAAGAGGTCAGCCAGGTCTGGTCCAATGCCAGCTCCTTCTCGGCCCCCCGTGGTAATCTTCTTCCGCAGGTCTCTGGCTGTAAATCATCTCAGGAATGCAATGTCCGTTGAAAGCCCACGCTCTAACATTCCTGCTGAATTCAAACCATCAATCTCCCCTCCCCTTGATCTCATGTCAGACGACACTCTTAAAGGGCCCTCTCTACTTAACCTGAATCCATGAGCTATGTACATTACACATAAAACCCCACTGCAATCTAACTACTGAATATAAAGTATACAAAAGGATGTGAGGATTGGAGTGGAGGCTGACATTTGGCCCTCCTGCAACAAGGACGTTAGTCCTAGAAAAGAAAAGAGAAAAGTTAGGGTTTGTCAGGATATTTTTTATAGAACTGTGCTATCTTTTCTGAAGCACGAACATCTTCCTTGTTCACCCATTCAGCTTGGGACAAAGGGAAATACTTCCAAGCAATAATATATTGAATTTTATTTCTATGTTTTCTGGAATCTAAGAATTCTTTTACTTCAAAATGTTGTTCGCCCTCTATGAGAATTGGTATAGGAGGGGGTGTATGGTTAGCATGGAAAGTAGACGTGTGTTCTGGTTTCAGTAAGCTCACATGGAAAACGGGGTGAATTCTTCTAAGTGTTTTTGGTAAATCTAGCTGTACAGTCACGGGGTTGATGATTTTCACTATGGGGAAAGGTCCCACATACTTAGGTCCCAGTTTTTTAGATTTTTGAGTGGTTTGTAAATATTTGGTGGAGAGATAAACTCTATCTCCAACTTGGTACTTGTTCTCAGGGGATCTTTTTTTATCCGCTTGTTTTTTATGTGCACGGTGGGCGTCATCAATCGCCTTTTGAGTCATTTTCCATGTGCTTTGAATTTGATCTATCCATTCTGACAACGATGAAACCGTGGTTTTTTTCCTTTGGGAGTTCCGAGATGGGAACAAAGTCTTGGCCTGAAGCTACTTTAAAAGGAGTAAATCCTGTGCTACTATGAATTGAGTTATTGTAGGCTACTTCTGCAAAAGGTAGTAGGTCCGCCCAATTGTCTTGTTGATAGTTAATGTAACAACGTAAATATTGTTCTAGTACTGAGTTCGAGCGTTCACAACTTCCATTAGTCTGTGGATGATGGGAGGAGCTTAATCCTTGGGCGGAGCCAATCAGTCGCAAAAAATCTTTCCAAAACTGAGAAGTGAACTGAACTCCTCGATCTGAGATGATGTGCTTAGGAACCCCGTGGAGT